>NC_092341.1:9517500-9650000 GCF_046630445.1 Rutidosis leptorrhynchoides
ACTCCAAAAGATTACAATTTAATTATAAGAATGATATCAGTAAATATGAGAGAATATGAGTGCAAGAGGTAAGTCTTCAAATGCTCCATGGCTTGGCTTTTATTGGAAAGAGAAATTTTCCTGGAGGCTATATGGCTCGCTGCACGGTCGACCGTGGTTCGATCGTGTGCCTCTGACATCTGATTCTTATGGCCGTTTTTGTCCTTTGAAAATTGTCATTTTCCCTTGTTGAATAGCTGCAACTAAAGGCCAATTACTTCTGAAATTATCCCCATTACCCCTTTTGTTTTGGACATAAGCATGGAAGTTGACATGTCCATTAAAGAAGAAAGTCTTCAATCTTTGACCATTTGTCATTGATTACCTAAAGAGGTAATTGCAGAATTTTGTCTCATGACAAACCATTATCTTCCAAAAACTTCATCAACCTTTCTTAATTGCTTGTCAGCTTGCTAATGGAAGTATATTGCCTTTTGGAACATTGTTACAACTTAAATGAACTAGTTTGAATCTAGTTTGAACATAATGATTCTTATTATAACTTGACTAGACTTGAACTAATTACATTCTTATACAAATAATGATACATAGAACTAATGGGATAGCAACTCTTTAATTGGGACTTTAATGACCATTATTAGTATGTTTAAATGGCATTATGCATTAGGATAAAGAGATATAACACTTGAGTGTTTTAGTCTAAATCAAGCTTAAATTGTCATTAAGATGTCATTAGGTGTGATTAGCAAAAATTAACATCTTTTGGTTCAAAGCTCTTTTGAGATCAAAAAGGGCAACTATTATAAGTGTGTTTAAAAAGGTTTTATAAATTATAGATGCCTCAAAGTGGTCTATCTTAAAGTGGATGATTTTGGTAATAGAGAAAACTGCGGTCGGGCTGCGGTCAACCGTGATGGTAGCCGTAGATTGACAGTTTTAAACAAACTTGAATTCGTTGGTACATGACACACACGGTCAGCATCACGGTCGACAGTGGTTCAACCGCATATCATTTTTACTTATACATTGGTCTTGTGCTAGAGATAGTTTAGGCTCATGAACTCATGTTGACTTGCATATGATTAACCACTGTGTCATCATCAAAACCGAGTGATTAACTTTTGAATATTATGATTGGAATCTTAACCAACATTCTCCCCCTTTTTGATGATGACAAACATGAGTAAGTGTTTTAACTATGTAAGTCGACATAAGTGTTAACATCACTGACCATTGTGACGACCCGGGAATTTCTGACCAGATTTAAACCTAATCTTTATATGTTTCAGATACGATAAGCAAAGTCTGTAATGTTGAGTCTCAAAAATTTTAAACTGTTTTCATACAATCAAATTAACTTCGACCATTTTCGACGATTCACGAACTATTACATATAAATAAATAAATACATATATATTTAAATATATAAATATATAATACTTTGAAATATAGTTGATTTAATATATGATTTAAATTATAAATTTGAGATTTTTCTGAAGACTTTTATCCGCCACTGATTTATCAAGAGGAGCACAATACACCCTCCCTAATTAAATTGTTGGCAGATAGGATCGAAAATTTAGAGACTCATTATTGGTTTCACACGTTTCATTATGATATCTATTATTATCTTATTATTTATATTTATATTATTTTATACAAACATTTTCATTTTGTTATTAAAAGTGAGAATGAATGATATAAAGGTAATGTATGTTTCATTTTCAAAACCTTCTTTACAGGCTGTTTTTTTTTATGATTAGAATTGATTGACATAAAGTGAAAATTAATAATGTAATATTACATTTCTAATGGTCACAATTATAATCGCATATATATCTTGGTCGATTAGCATGAGGTTACTACCTTCTCATTTATATCACCACTTACAACCCACTTTCTCCAATTCTTTATTCCATAAATTTGAATTAAGATCACTATTCGATCAATGTGCATGTTTTGTTCACTACAACTATATATATATATACATAACATACATACAGTTATATATATATATATATATATATATATATATATATATATATATATATATATATATATATATATATATATATATATATATATATATATATATATATATATATATATGATAATGCATATGTTTACATACTAGCCTATAAACCTTCCCTCACTCCAACACTCGTCACCCGTTTGTTGCAGTCGAAGATCATCACAAACGCCACACTCTAATTCATCAAAAACCACCACATGCTACAATCATCGATCACCATCTATACGTCCTAAACCATCCTCAAACAACCACCCACGTCCGCCACCATAACCTACTCCATCACCTTTCACTACCACCTTGAACACTAAACCCATCACCACTTTATCATCACCTTCACTAACCCGACATAACCAACACCATTACATATGGCTGTTTACTTCTTTACAGTACAAGAAAATCGAACCCAAAATCACCCTATAACTATTCAGTACTTGTTAACTTGTTTCGGTTTAAACTAACAACAACCCATTCAAAACCCACAAATCCATAACCACCTTCGATCATCATATTCTTTTTCTTTCTACCATCGACCACCAAGACACACCCGTACACAACCACATTCTACTCCTCACCATCTTCCTCATGAACCCGAACACCCCTTTGTGTCTGTTTTTCAGTCGACAACCAGTCCACCACTTTCACCATTAAACCACCGATGTCTACTGTTTCTTTTCCAAACCACCTTCATCACTCCACCAATCGTAAACCCTACCTCGTTATCTCTCTCTTCTAAAGCCATCATGAACCACCTTTCAAACCACCATTTTCATTTCTGATTTCCTGTACAAGCAAGGCTGCTGTAACAACCGAAAACCATCATCTTGAATCACCTATGATCACCACCTCTCTACCTTCATGAAACCCACTTGTTTTCATTGAACCGAGACCAATACACCACCTACAATATTTTCAATCACCATCGCTATAGTTGTTCCTTTTCTTTTGCTCAACGAAGTTACCACTGCATCATTAGTCTGTTTTTGTTTCGATCTTTAATCCAAATCACCATTTTCATCTACGAAAATGGCTAGTTATTACTTTGGTTGTTTAATTAATAGAAGGAGATGATGACATAAAAGGTTGGTATATGTGGGACTATGGGGAAGATAAGTGGCCGACAAGTGAGTTGTAATATGATGAAATCTAATTGCTTAAATACATATATATTTAGTATAGGATCTGTTGTAAATAAAAAAAAACGATTACCTCATGCAAATCAACTAGTGGCTGCGTTTTTTATTTTTATTCAGTAGAGTTGTTAATGTTGTGATGATGAGAAATCCATGAACTGTTCGATAGAATCCTATGTTACAGTTCGATCATATAACTTGGCTCTTTAAGGAATTGGACCAGGCTCATTTAAATCAGATAAATAGCAGGCCATCACCTTGAACTATTGGACCGTATAAGAGTTGTGCCATTGGGCTGAAATTATGTTGGGCCAAGGGTAGACTAAAACAGAAAACGGGTTAATTAAATTCGAGTCTTAGATTAAATCAGAAAGAGAACGTACAGTGGAATGGTTTATGGAGTTATTGGGTTAGCGGGACATCGCGGGTTCAAACCCGGACTTGGTCATTTTTTTAAAGGCTACTTATTTGAGGTAGATATCTATATATTTATTTATTATTATTATTATCTTATTATTATTATCATTACTATTATTATTACTATTATTATTACAAATAAATATTATCTATATAAAAAGATATATATTCATTCATTTCATATATCATAACTAAATTAATATTACATACTAATTTTTTTAAATATAATGTTATTATCTATAAAAATATAAAATAGTTTTAATTAATCTAGTTATTACTATCACATATAAATTTTCAAGATAACAAGTATATTAATATTAATAAATAAAGTTGTTTGAATATTATTACATGTTTTAATATATATAAATGATATAGGTTCGTGAATCCAAGGTCAACCCTACACTTGTTAAATGACGTCATATGTATTTTTACTACAAAATACAGTATGGTGAGTTTCATTTGTTCCCTTTTTAATTGCTTTTGCAATATATATTTTTGGGCTGAGAATACATGCGCTGCTTTTATAAATGTTTACGAAATAGACACAAGTACTTAAAAATATATTCTACGTTGAGTTGTACCACTGGCATACTTCCCTGTAGCTTGGTAACTACTATTTATATGTGGTATTGTAAACGCGAATCATGTTGATAGATCTATCGGGCCTGACAACCCCAACCGGACTGGACGACCAGTATTCAACGATTGCACAGTACTTCGTTTTGTAGGCTATACTTGGTACGGTGTAGTGAGATTTCATAATAAAGGGAATATGCGACGTTGATTAATAGTTAAGTATGGTTACCAAGTGCTCAACCACTTAGAATGCTTTACATACACTTGCGAGTGTATTATGTTTATGATTATGAAATCTTGTGGTCTATTAACATATTGAAATAATTGCTACGATAAACCTATGAACTCACCAACCTTTTGATTGACACTTTTAAGCATGTTTATTCTCAGGTACGAATTAAGTCTTCCGCTGTGCATTTGCTCATTTTAAGGACATTACTTGGAGTCGATCATCGCAATGGGACCAAATGTTGATGACTTCGTCCAGGGGGATAAGGACGGGCTGTCACAGTTGGTATCAGAGCGGTGGTCTTAGCGAACCAGGTCTTGCGTTAGTGTGTCTAACTGATAGTTGCTTAGATGCATTAGTGAGTCTGGACTTCGACCGTGTCTGTATGTTAAAAGTTTTGCTTATCATTTCGTGTTGAAAATCATCTACTTATCATCCTTAGGAAATTAGCTGCTTATCATTCTTAGAGAATCACTTGCTTATCATTCTTAGTCTAGACATGTCTTATTGCCTCTATTGCATAGACAGTGTATAGATAAATTCATATCCTAGCGTATCTGTTATTGTTACCTTTGCCTGACAGCTTCCGTAGGTTCCTCCGTAACTTATCGGATTTTAGTATTATATATGCATATGTAAATTATGTATTGCAGGGTACTAATCTACATCATATAATCTAATTCTTATCAAAAATCTTTCATCTGATCGTACGAGATGTATTCCTCCACCAGTTCGCATTCCTAGGATTCCGACAGATATTCCGACATGGATGTTCACTCCAGCTCCAAAAGCAGCGTCACCAGAATGAATCAATCAATTAGCCATCCCCAATTCATCTGATGGGTTCGTAGTCTACTTAATTATTGGAGACAAGAAGAAGGTGATCCCTTCCATCCACCACATTGCCCTCTTGGCGAAAAACCTGAAGCACTTACCGGTGAACCTATCCGAAACACCATTTTCATCCTCATTTTCCGAATATATCATCACGATTATCTTCTATCTATAATTCTAAACCTTATTCATCCGCTCGTTCTGACCGACAATCATCCCGGAGTAATAGAAGAAGTCAACGAGCTTCGCGTTCGAGTAGTGGCTTTGGAGAATATGATGCAAAACTTACCAGCTCCAGCAGCATCACCGGAACTAACAGTACCATCAGTAACAATACGAGTACCACCAACAACCCAAGTTTCAATATCACATGCCTCAACATTTCATTCTGTACCTCGAGCATAATCATCGTTCTACCTATCGTTCTATCTACTTTATCTTCGTTCTACATATCGTTCTACATCGATTAACTTCGCTCGACATGGCAATTATGTAATTTCTAAAGTTTTAGAGATTATGTAATCTAGTATTAACGATAAATCAAATGAGTTTAATATTTTATTGACTCATTAAATCCATGATTATATCTGAAGAAAATATATATGTATATATATATATTTTTTCATAAAGATTGTAATTAAAATTTCTTTCGTACAAACTGTTAATGGTGAAAATATTTTAACGGGTAGGTAATACCCGAGGAATATTTAGATTTCACAGTAATAAGTTACATTGTACATTCTTCGAATCTGATTCAACAGTCATTTAGGGACAACCACCGATATACGTATCCGTTCACCGCAGAATAATCATTTTCATTCAATTTCATATTTGGATTTTGACTTATCAGAATCCGACAAGTGGCATAAGGAAGAAAACATTGCACAAAATAAAATTTGTTAGAAACAAACAAATTAACTATGAAAAATGTTGTTAAGAATCTACGCTAACTGTTCCTAGCTAATTGTTCCTAGCTAACTGATTACATTTTATTTATCGCAATTTATTTATCGCAATTTACATTCTCGCAATTTTACTTATCGTCATTTACTTTACGCACTTTATTTATCGTCATTTAATTTCTGTTATTTATTTTTACGCACTTTAAATATCGGGACACGTATACAAGGTTTTGACATATCATATCGACGCATCTATATATATTATTTTGAATAACCATAGACACTCTATATGCAGTAATGCGGGAGTTAGCTATACAGGGTTGAGGTTGATTCTACAATAATATATATACTTTGAGTTGTGATCGAGTCTGAGACATGTACACGGGCCACGATACGTATTAATTAATTTGAATATTATATATTAAACTATATATGAATTAATGGACTGTCAACTGTGGACTAATAACATTGGACAATTAAAATGAATTAAAATATTGATTATAACATATGAAACTAAACAATTCTTCAAGTTTGCCACTTGATTTCATCTTAAACCTCATTTGTATCTTGACAATTCCAATTTGAGTTCAAACCTTTCATAATTCTTGAAAACACCTCAATCTAGAGAATGAACCAACTGCATCTCATCTACGGAAGGAAAGATTTATGCATATAGTTATGCATCTGAAAAACTCTCAGAAACTGAGTAAACGTTTAACATGTAGCTGTGCTAATTCCTTTAGTGTTATTATTACCCAAAATAACTTTATAGTTCTTCTTCAAAATAGCCAATTTTGTCACAGCTCCAGCAAGTCAACTTCGACTTTTCATTCAAAACAACCTTATTATAACCTTGATATACATGCGTGCTCATTTATTGTTACCAGAAAACCCTTTTATATTCCACCATACTACCATCAGCGTTTAATCATCTAAAAACCTTCAATATTCTTGAAAACCCTCAGTTTGATAACCAATGATTCTGACCCGTTAACTTTGAAAATGCTGACGAAGCAGCATGTTGTAGATGGTCTTAATGGCCAAAAGTATGATAAAGAATGGAGTGTTGGGAACGCTCGATAGAAAATTTGGTACTGAAAAGTGGATTGAGCTAATCATGAAAGAGACCAAGGACAAATACGAGGACCAAATCCTATATTCAAAGAATCCAGGTAATTCTGGATCTGATGAAATCTTTAGAGAATATCTTGCTCCGAAGTCATGTTAAAATCTTGCGGAAAATTTTTCTTCATCAACTTTCGAACTTAGAAATTCCAAAATATCATCATAAATATCTTCGATATTTCTGAGGATATTTTCATAAATATTCTTGTCCGAATTTATCTATCTCTTCGTGTTTTCTGTATTCCATTATATTGGAAACTTCTGTAAAATCTAAAGTATCAATTATGAATGGATTGTGGAGAAGTGTTGGGAATTGAAGCATGAGTTAGTATAATATAATGACGTCAGGCCAACGTGATTATATTACAGTAAGTCATGCTAAATTTCTAATGTAACGTAGTGATGGTTCACAGATCTTACCCTCATCATGTGCCATGTTACACGACTCTTTCATTCTACTTAATCTTTAAGCATATCACAAAAATATTTCCTTGATATTTCTGTTCTTCCGTAATTCCAACAATTTGTTAATGAATCGTGCTATTTCATTTTCTTGCTGATTAGAAGATTTCCTTAAATTCGTTGAATTCCGGAAATCCACCATGACCACGTCAAAAGTTAAGACGAAACTTTTCACTCTTTTATGATAGCTTCACTCGTACGCTTCAAATGATCAAATCGTTTTTTCTATATTAATCGAAAATGATAAAACACTATTTAACAACTCATATTCGTCATGAAAACATTTTTATTGTTAGCCATGACGACCTCACTCAAATTTCGGGGACGAAATTTCTTTAACGGGTAGGTACTGTGACGACCAGGGAATTTCCGACCAGATTTAAACCTAATCTTTATATGTTTCAGATACGATAAGCAAAGTCTGTAATGTTGAGTCTCAAAAATTTTAAACTGTTTTCATACAATCAAATTAACTTCGACCATTTTCGACGATTCACGAACTATTACATATAAATAAATAAATACATATATATTAAAATATATAAATATATAATACTTTGAAATATAGTTGATTTAATATATGATTTAAATTATAAATTTGAGATTTTTTCGAAGACTTTTATCCGCCACTGATTTATCAAGAGGAGCACAATACACCCTCCCTAATTAAATTGTTGGCAGATAGGATCGAAAATTTAGAGACTCATTATTGGTTTCACACGTTTCATTATGATATCTATTATTATCTTATTATTTATATTTATATTATTTTATACAAACATTTTCATTTTGTTATTAAAAGTGAGAATGAATGATATAAAGGTAATGTATGTTTCATTTTCAAAACCTTCTTTACAGGCTGTTTTTTTTTATGATTAGAATTGATTGACATAAAGTGAAAATTAATAATGTAATATTACATTTCTAATGGTCACAATTATAACTGCATATATATCTTGGTCGATTAGCATGAGGTATACTACCTTCTCATTTATATCACCACTTACAACCCACTTTCTCCAATTCTTTATTCCATAAATTTGAATTAAGATCACTATTCGATCAATGTGCATGTTTTGTTCACTACATCTATATATATATACATAACATACATACAGTTATATATATATATGATAATACATATGTTTACATACTAGCCTATAAACCTTCCCTCACTCCAACACTCGTCACCCGTTTGTTGCAGTCGAAGATCATCACAAATGCCACACTCTAATTCATCAAAAACTACCACATGCTACAATCATCGGTCACCATCTATACGTCCTAAACCATCCTCAAACAACCACCCACGTCCGCCACCATAACCTACTCCATCACCTTTCACTACCACCTTGAACACTAAACCCATCACCACTTTATCATCACCTTCACTAACCCGACATAACCAACACCATTACATATGGCTGTTTACTTCTTTACGGTACAAGAAAATCGAACCCAAAATCACCCTATAACTATTCAGTACTTGTTAACTTGTTTCGGTTTAAACTAACAACAACCCATTCAAAACCCACAAATCCATAACCACCTTCGATCATCATATTCTTTTTCTTTCTACCATCGACCACCAAGACACACCCGTACACAACCACCTTCTACTCCTCACCATCTTCCTCATGAACCCGAACACCCCTTTGTGTCTGTTTTTCAGTTGATAACCAGTCCACCACTTTCACCATTAAACCACCGAGGTCTACTGTTTCTTTTCCAAACCACCTTCATCACTCCACCAATCGTAAACCCTACCTCGTTATCTCTCTCTTCTAAAGCCATCATGAACCACCTTTCAAACCACCATTTTCATTTCTGATTTCCTGTGCAAGCAAGGCTACTGTAACAACCGAAAACCATCATCTTGAATCACCTATGATCACCACCTCTCTACCTTCATGAAACCCACTTGTTTTCATTGAACCGAGACCAATACACCACCTACAATATTTTCAATCACCATCGCTATAGTTGTTCCTTTTCTTTTGCTCAACGAAGTTACCACTGCATCATTAGTCTGTTGTTGTTTCGATCTTTAATCCAAATCACCATTTTCATCTACGAAAATGGCTAGTTATTACTTTGGTTGTTTAATTAATAGAAGGAGATGATGACATAAAAGGTTGGTATATGTGGGACTATGGGGAAGATAAGTGGCCGACAAGTGAGTTGTAATATGATGAAATCTAATTGCTTAAATACATATATATTTAGTATAGGATCTGTTGTAAATAAAAAAAAAACGATTACCTCATGCAAATCAACTAGTGGCTGCGTTTTTTATTTTTATTCAGTGGATTTGTTAATGTTGTGATGATGAGAAATCCATGAACTGTTCGACAGAATCCTATGTTACAGTTCGATCGTATAACTTGGCTCTTTAAGGAATTGGACCAGGCTCATTTAAATCAGATAAATAGCAGGCCATCACCTTGAACTATTGGACCGTATAAGAGTTGTGCCATTGGGCTGAAATTATGTTGGGCCAAGGGTAGACTAAAACAGAAAACGGGTTAATTAAATTCGAGTCTTAGATTAAATCAGAAAGAGAACGTATAGTGGAATGGTTTATGGAGTTATTGGGTTAGCGGGACATCGCGGGTTCAAACCCGGACTTGGTCATTTTTTTAAAGGCTACTTATTTGAGGTAGATATCTATATATTTATTTATTATTATTATTATCTTATTATTATTATCATTACTATTATTATTACTATTATTATTACAAATAAATATTATCTATATAAAAAGATATATATTCATTCATTTCATATATCATAACTAAATTAATATTACATACTAATTTTTTTAAATATAATGTTATTATCTATAAAAATATAAAATAGTTTTAATTAATCTAGTTATTACTATCACATATAAATTTTCAAGATAACAAGTATATTAATATTAATAAATAAAGTTATTTGAATATTATTACATGTTTTAATATATATAAATGATATAGGTTCGTGAATCCAAGGTCAACCCTACACTTGTTAAATGACGTCATATGTATTTTTACTACAAAATACAGTATGGTGAGTTTCATTTGTTCCCTTTTTAATTGCTTTTGCAATATATATTTTTGGGCTGAGAATACATGCGCTGCTTTTATAAATGTTTACGAAATAGACACAAGTACTTAAAAATATATTCTACGTTGAGTTGTACCACTGACATACTTCCCTGTAGCTTGGTAACTACTATTTACATGTGGTATTGTAAACGCGAATCCTATTGATAGATCTATCGGGCCTGACAACCCCAACCGGACTGGACGACCAGTATTCAACGGTTGAACAATACTTTGTTTTGTAGGCTATACTTGGTACGGTTTAGTGAGATTTTATAATAAAGGGAATATGCGACGTTGATTAATAGTTAAGTATGATTACCAAGTGCTCAACCACTTAGAATGCTTTACATACACTTGCGAGTGTATTATGTTTATGATTATGAAATCTTGTGGTCTATTAACATATTAAAATAATTGTTACGATAAACCTATGAACTCACTAACCTTTTGGTTGACACTTTTAAGCATGTTTATTCTCAGGTACGAATTAAATCTTCCACTGTGCATTTGCTCATTTTAAGGACATTACTTGGAGTCGATCATCACAATGGGACCAAATGTTGTTGACTTCGTCCAGGGGGATAAGGACGGGCTGTCACAACCATACACTTTCTCCCCCTTTTGTCGAAGCAAAAAGGTTAGTCCCACTTGGAACTAAGCACACCCTAGAGTAATGCTCCCCCTTAAATCGTACACACTTATTAATTGTTCTTGCTTAAAAATGGCTCCCCCTCGAACCAATAGTAGACATAAAGAGTAACAACATAATAAGTATAGCAAGTGCATTACAATAATTAATACATAACAGGCTTCAATCTTAGGACAAGCGTTGTATCTACCCTCCCTTATTCTTATCCAACATTAATTGTTTTTAAGGATAAATGATGTTGGTGCTAAATGCATTGGAGTTGTTGAGCTTTCATTGTCGGAAGAGAAAACAATTACCGGATGAGCTACCCAATAGGTAAGAGGAATTGTTGACACGGGTTGAGGGATATGAGAGGCATTGATGGCATCAACAAATCGGAAAAGTCGATTAAGATGGTTTGAATACGGAAGTGGGCGAGATCCTAGTTCTCGAAGATAACCCATTCGTTGAATAGTGAGATAAGCTAGATTTATAGGTTCATGAGTAAGAAGAGACCACATGACAACAACTTCGATTCCGGAAATGTGAGTAGCGGTAGGTTCCCGACAATAGACATTGTTCCGAATGACATTTAGAATGAGTTGAAGATCATGGCTGATTTCGTCATCTCGAATGCGAAGCCGTCGGTTGAAGTTTCGTGGTACTCCCGAAGTGGTGATGATATCTAAGATGGGTTGCAATGGAAATGTAGGGTTAAGTGATCTTAAATCGGTTGACGGAGTATAGAAGGAACGTCCATTGGAAGGAATGGCCATGACGGTTGCAAATTGTTCAAAAGACCAAGTGTAAGGTGTATCGAAAAGTTGAAATGCAACTTGGTCGGGATTTGAAACATCAAGATTGCGTAGAATTCCCTAATTAACATTGGATAAATGGTTTCAGCAAGCTCAAGGAACGAGAAGCAATTGTTATGGGTGAAAAGTTGAGTTAGTTTGGGAAATTCATTATGATGAACAACACGCTCCTCATGAAGTGTTCTAGTCTCCATGTGTTGCCTATTGTTCGTAATACGTTGATTTCTCGTGTTGGTCATTTCCTATAAAAATCACAATTTTAGCAAAATAATCAAGTTTATAAGTTTGAAAAACTATATGCTAAACATGTGTAGATTAGTCCTTGTCTAGACTCATTTTGAAAACTATGAATTTGAATTTAAATTGTACTATTTTTCTTTTGAAAATTTAGACAAGTTTTATCATTTTGTTCTATGTTTGCCAAGAGTAGATACTAGTCATGAGATTTACAAGTATCATAATGATTTGTTTAAACATATGTGTGTGTGCATGAGTGAGTTCAAAGATTTAAAACATATATGAGTTTTTATGCAAGAAATCACTATTATGACTCATTTGATAAGAAAGGCCTTCTAAAACAATTTTACTCATATATTTTAAGAAAATGCAAGAAACAAGTGTTCCTATTAGTTTGGAAAGACTAAAATATAATCAATTTAGTAAAATTGAAAGTAAGATTTTGGATGCTTACCTTAAAGAGAATTGAAAGAATATGGATCACTTTTTGAAAAGTACTCGAAGGTAGGACGAAAGTAAATCTGAAAATCCAGTGGTTGGGGTTTAAAGAAGAGATGTGGTTGGTGGAAAAGTTGTTTGAATATTAAAGGAGTTACATAAAAGACAAAGAAATTCGTCAGACATCAGGCGGCTTTCAACACGGCCGACCATGATTCGACCGTGCGTGATCAGGATAGGATTTTACGGAGTATGTTCCATCATTCCCAACCCATTCCTAAGCAAGTTAAAGGTTTCCTTTTTAAGGGGCTTAGTGAATATGTTAGCTATGTTTTCCACATATTCTACCTTATCTATCACAATATTACCATTTTGGACGTGGTCACGAAGGAAATGGTGCCTAATGTCTATGTGTTTAGTCCTATAGTGTAATATTTGATTTTTCAATAAGTCTATAGCACTTTTGTTATCACAACATATGAGTATTTCAGAAGAGATGATACCGTAATCAAGGAAGGTTTGCTTCATCCATAACACTTGCGCACATGCTCTTCCCATAGCCACATATTCGGCTTCGGCGGTAGACAATGCAATGGACGTTTGTTTCTTCGAGAACCATGATGTTAAGCAAAGACCCACGAATGCGCATACTCCACTTGTGATTTTTCTATCACTCATTGATCCTCCGTGATCAGAATCTGCAAAGCACATAATATCAACTCCGGTGAACTTTGGATACCATAACCCAAGATGCATTGTCCCTTTTAAGTATCTAAAGATTCTTTTGACAGCCTCAACGTGTGATGTCTTTGGATTTTCTTGAAATCTTGCACACAAGCACACACTAAACATGATATTGGGCCTACTTGCCATTAAGTATAGAAGGGATCCAATCATTCCCCTATACTTTGTACAATCAAACGGTTCTCCTTCCCCTTCCAAAGTAAGTTTTACATTTGTTGCCATCGGAGTTGCCATTGGTTTTGAGTTCTCCATTCCGAATTTTTTGATCATTTCATGAATGTACTTTTGTTGATTGATGAATGTTCCATCTTCTAGTTGCTTGATTTGTAGTCTGAGAAAGAACTTGACTTCACCCATCATGCTCATTTCAAACTCATCATGCATTAACTTAGAAAACTCATTGCTAAGAGATTCGTTAGTAGATCCAAATACAATATCATCAACATATATTTGAACTATGACTAAATCCTTTTCATGCCTTTTGATAAAGAGTGTATTATCAATATTTCCCATTTCATTCCCATTATTTATCAAGAAGGTTCTAAGTCTTTCATACCATGCTCTAGGGGCTTGTTTAAGTCCAACGAGAGCCTTTTTAAGTTTAAAAACATGATAAGGCTTTTCGAAATCTTCAAACCCCGGAGGTTGTGATATGTAAACTTCTTCATTTATGACACCATTTAAAAAAGCACTTTTGACATCTATTTGAAAGAGTTTGAAGTTATTGGCACATGCATATGCAAGAAGTATTCTTGTAACACCCCGTCAAAATCCCTTTAACAGAATGTTAACACTGGTCCCAGTGCTTGGCTTGACTTCTATGTAACAGCAATATTCTACAGTGGAAGCAATTAATACCTGAGAATAAAACACGCAAAACGGATCAACAATAATGTTGAGTGAATCTACAGGTTTTAGGTAAACAATACAGTATGTTTAAGAAATAACATTTCGAAAACGTTTATTAGTGGAAGACCACCAAGGTTTAATGTTATAGTTTTTAGACAACACCGTTTCTCGTTCTAAAAGTTTGTTGACACTACTATGTTAAGTTTCGAATATCTGTAAACAATACCATGTCAAGTATTATCTTATTTTGTTCGTAAACCACAGTTTTACATAACGTTGTATAGCATCTGAAAAACAGTTGTCAGAAAAATAGTTTAAATATCCTTGACCACGAGATTTTACAAGTACAACACCAATTCGTAAAAACGTTTGCATAATATGAGCACCTGAATACTAGCAATGACCCGAGTATAGAAGCCACTATACCCGCCTTTACCTCCTAAAATATTATACACTTGTTTGAGTGTATCTAATGTTCAAAATAAATGCACCACAGTTATTATAGCGGGTGAGGTTGTCAACCTAACGGATCCGTCCATCTAAATTGTGCTTACACCGATGGTATTAAAAGTATTCAAGCTAGAGACTTTTTGAACAAACTCAATATGCATATATAGTACTCGTGTCAATACAAAAGCATTTGATAAAGTAAGTATAACAGCGTGTATTCTCATCCCTGAAAACATGTAAAAAGTGGGACTGGAGACTCACCTTTGAATAAAGCTCGGATGACAGACAAAACTTGTATGGTTTACAGCTGAATAATGCAACCTAAGTATACGTATTTAGGTCGGTCAATATAGGTATCTTAAATAAGGGTGGTTTCATAGTATCAGTTGTCTTATTGCTCGACTCGACGCGTTTCAAAGTAAAAGTCAACTATATCATGCAAGTCAAACAAAGTCAACCGAAGTCAAACCGAAAGTCAAACTTGGTCAAAGTAGTCAACTAAAGTCAACATCAATAGGTTCATGTCAAATGTTGGTCAACATGTCAAACCTAAGTCAAACAATATGTTTCAGGTCATGAATGATCATTTTCACAATTTCAGTTTATCGTTGTGCACAAAGTTCATGAACACGTAGCATACTTAGCACAATATCTCATAGTACAAAATTCATGTAAACATGGAAAACTCCAGATCATAAATATACTTAAAATTGATTCCAAAAAGTCCAGCTAGGGACTCATACGATAATTAAAAGTCAGGAATCAGAAGGGGTACATTTGGGGTTTACCAAGTCAGTTTCTGACCGCGCACTGATTTCGTTTTGGCTATAACCGGAGCTAGGAACATATAATTGATACAAGACCAGTGTACATAGTTCAAGGACAAGTCAAAATAACACATAAAAAAAATTTAGCAAATTTTGTTTAGCCAATTTGTACAGTTAACTTATGCAAGTTGGATGTTCAGTTTTTCAGCTCAAATCAGAATCCACATAAAGTATGGCTCTATTGTGCCAATGCATAAGGTTTTAGAGATTGAAATAAACTAACAATAAGTCACATATTATGTTAAAATTCATATTCCAGAAGCTTACATGCTTATTCAATAAACACAATCCACGGAGTATAAAACAGAGAGCAATTTACAGTTTCGATTCTAGTTTAGCTAGTCACATTCGAACACGATTATCCGAAGATCTAGATACAATTAGCCTATGATATCTACATGAAAGGTGAATTAATTTTTGTGTACATTTCAAATATACAAAGTTTTAATCACAGAAGTTAACACATTTTATCATACAAGGTTATTTTCATGCAAGTGCTGTATAAAACTACTTTTACACTAATTCAAGCATATCTCGGGTTATACATAAGCAAACGACATGATATCCTAGTCTAAATTGAGTGTTTTTAAATTTTATTTCCAGTGGTATAAGTTTCACATGACAATTAGTGGTCTATCAAATCCATATTTCTGATCAATCACGAAAACACAACGTTAATTTCAATTAAGCATAACTTGATCATCCGGAAACGAAATCAAGCGAATCCAAAGCCTAAACTCAATAATTTTTCGCAAGGAATCTGAATATAACATAATAGTTAATATTTGAAAAACTTAATTTTTCTGATCATGCATAAACAAATTCGTTTTTAAACCCTAGCGCATCAAACAATCAAAATAACGATAACAATTAACACGTACGCGTATAGACTTGAGCAATTGACAACATAACTATGAAAATTTATTAAAAATCAGATTTTTAATATTAGGGTTCATGTATGTATACCTTAGATTAAGAAAAGAATTATATCAACGCGTAGAGGAGATCGAGAATTGCAACTTTCGTGTTGAAGGTTTATTTGATTGAGCAAAAATTAATGGTATTGTGTGAGGGTTGTTGGTCGACGCAGGAGGGAGCCAGGAGGAGGGAGGGATCGAATTCTTTAGGGTTAGGGAAAATAATGTGCAGTGCTTTATTTTTCTAGCTAATTATAATTAGGCCCTAAGCACACTACAAGTACCAAATAAGCCCAAATTAGAAATTAAAGGGGTGGGGGTTGGGTTTCGGCCGAATGGGGCCCAAGAGGAGTGCCCGAGCTCGTGTTGTCCAATTCCTTGTACTCGTGGTCCGTTTCAAGTGTCGTTTAGTTGTACCGAAGGCCCGGAACGCTAAACTGAATCGGTAAAACGCAACCAATCGTTTAATTTATTAAAAACCCAATAAATTAAATATTTTTAAAAAGTTAATAATTAATAATTTAATTATTAAAATAAACCCGAGCGTTTCGTTGTTCAAAAAGCCGTTATCAAAATCGTATCGTTTTTATCGTATTTCTTTATCTGAAATATATACATTTGAATTAATATCAACCCACATTAATTATTGCAACCCACCAAGGATCAAGTATGCATTTATTGCATATAAACACATAACGTCAAATAATCGTCGTTAAATAAACTAACGGGTGGTTAACGGAAGTAACGGAAAAAGCAGGGTTGTTACATTACCCACCTGTTATTAAAAATTTCGTACCGAAATTTTAGTGATCATCCTCAGAAGTAGTTTTCTCGGGAAACAGCTGCGGGTATTTCAGTCTCATCTGGTCTTCACGCTCCCACGTGAACTCTGATCCTCTTCTCGCGTTCCACCGAACTTTAACGATAGGAATTCTGCTTTGTTTAAACTATTTGACCTCATGGCCCAAGATTTCGATAGGTTCCTCAATGAAATGAAGTTTGTCGTCGATACACAGTTCCTCTAAAGGAATAATCAAATTCTCGTCGGTTAAGCACTTCTTCAAGTTGGATACATGAAAAACGTCGTGTATACCGCTGAGTGCTTGTGGCAGTTCCAACCTGTATGCTACCGGTCCAACTCTTTCGGTTATCTCGAATGGTCTAACATATCTAGGACTCAATTTACCTCGTTTCCCACATCGTACAACACCTTTCCAAGGTGATACGTTAAGCATAACTTTGTCACCAACTTGGAATTCTATGTCCTTCCGTCTAACATCGACATAACTCTTTGACGACTCCGAGCCATTTTCAATCATTCCTGAATCTGTAGAACTTTCTCCGTTGTCTCCTGAATAATCTCAGGTCCTGTCAATTGACTATCTCCCAATTCGCTTCAACAAACGAGAGACCTACACTTCCTTCCGTACAATGCTTCGAAAGGTGCAGCTTTAACGCTCGCATGGTAGTTGTTATTGTATGAGAACTCAGCTAGTGGTAAGTACTTATCCCATCCGTTTCCGAAATCAATAACACATGCTCGCAACATGTGCTCAAAAGTCTGTAGTTCGTTAGCTCTAGCCATCTGTCTGGGGGTGATATGCTGTACTCATATTTAAACGAGTCCCCATTGCTTTCTGTAACGACTGCCAAAATCTGGAGGTGAATCTGCTGTCGCGATCAGATATTATAGATATAGGGGTGATGATATGTACACAACCACTTTTTACACATACACAACCAAACATGTTTTACAGTGTTGTACAGTATTTGTACTGCACAACACTGTAAAGCATGTTTGGTTGTGTATGTGTAAAAAGTGGTTGTGTACATATCACTCCCCTAGATATAGGCACTCCATGCCTAGAAACGACTTCCTTAATGTAGATCTGAGCCAACTTCTCCATTTTATCAGTTTCTCTTATCGGTAAGAAGTGTGCAGACTTTGTGAGACGATCCACGATAACCCAAATAGTATCGTAACCTCCCGCTGTTCTCGGCAGTTTCGTGATGAAGTCCATGGTAATACCTTCCCACTTCCACTGAGGAATCTCTGGTTGAGTTAATAATCCTGATGGCTTCTGATGCTCCGCCTTGACTTTAGCGCAAGTCAAGCACTTTCCGACATAGGTAGCAATGTCAGCTTTCAAATTTGGCCACCAATAAAATGCCTTCAAATCTTGATACATTTTATCTGATCCCGGATGAATTGAGTACCTTGACTTGTGTGGTTCCTCCAACACTAGTTCTCTCAATCCACCAAACTTTGGTACCCAAATTCGATTAGCAAAGTACCGTGTTCCGTCCTCTTTGATGTCAAATTTCTTATCCATTCCTCTGAGAAATTCAACATCGACATTTTCTTGCTTCACGGCTTCTCGTTGTGCTTCACGGATTTGCGATGTGAGATTCGTACGGACAACTATGTTAAGAGCTTTAACCCTAAGAGGTTTATCCCTAAGAGGTTTATCTCGCTCTTTTCTGCTCAAAGCATCCGCCACAACATTCGCCTTGCCCGGATGGTATTGAACTTCGCAGTTATAATCGTTAAGTAGTTCCATCCAACGTCGTTGTATCATGTTGAGATGCTTCTGGTCGAATATGTGCTGTAAACTCTTATGGATGGTGAAGATAGTAAACTGGGTTCCATACAGGTAGTGTCTCCACATTTTATGTGCAAGGACAACAGCTCCTAGTTCAAGGTCGTGCATAGTGTAGTTCTGCTCGTGAATCTTTAACTGTCGCGCTCCATAAGTAATAACCTTGTTTCGTTGCATAAGCACGCAACCCATTCCTTGACGTGAGGCATCACAATAAACAACAAAATCTTCACCTCCCTCGGGTAGAGATAATACTGGTGCAGTTGTTAACTTCTCTTTCAATAATTGAAATGCAGTCTCTTGCGGTTCTGACCATTCATACCTCTTGCCCTTATGAGTCAATGCGGTTAATGGTCGGGCAACCTTAGAGAATCCTTCAATAAATCTCCTGTAATAACCAACCAGACCCAAATATTGCCGAATCTGCGTTAGCGTCTTTGGAGTCTCCCAATTCTTAACCGATTCAATCTTTGCTGGGTCGACCTGCATTCCATTGGCCCCTACAACATGGCCAAGAAATTGTACCTCTAGTAACCAAAAGTCACACTTAGAGAACTCTGCATACAACTGCTCTTTTCTAAGCATGGCCAATATCGAAGGTAGATGCTGTTCGTGCTCTTCATTGTTCTTGGAGTACACCAATATATCATCAATAAACACAATGACGAATTTATCTAGGTATGCCTCACACCCACGGTTTATGAGGTCCATGAACACTGCTGGTGCGTTCTTCAAACCAAACGGCATCACTGTAAAATCATAATGTCCATAACGTGTTCTAAACGCCGTCTTCGGGACATCGGCTTCTTTGACTCTCAATTGGTGATACCCGGATCTCAAATCAATCTTTGAATGACAACTAGATCCCTGCAGCTGATCAAATAAGTCATCAATCCTCTGTAGCAGATACCGATTCTTGATTGTCAACTTGTTCAATTCTCTGTGGTCGATACACAATCTCATCGATCCATCCTTCTTTTTGACAAACAAGACCGGAGTTCCAACTCGGAAATTTATGGCCATGTGACCCACGTTCTAGTACCGGTTACAAATTAGGGCATTACAACTCTGATGTTCTTCACCACGGGAAGTTCTTGTAGTTCTAAAGGTGCAAGTCCGTATATTGTACGCGTAACAGGTGCAGCTGCTGGCACCAAATCAATCCAAAATTCGACTTCACGGTGGGGTGGACGTGTAACCCTAGGACATTCTCTAATAGTCGGGAAATATTCGGGTCTCTTAATGTCGATTCATCTTTACTCACATGTGCCAGATTTACGAGACATTCTCATCTCATGTACTTCTGGACCTTCGAGTAATTAGTGTAAATTGACGGTGTACTGATCTCCTCTCCGTACACCATTATCGTTGGTGAAAGGAATTTGAATAGCCTTCAGGTCATAGCTGCCTCAGTTGTATCATCAGATAACCAGTTTATTTCAACCACGAGGTTAAAACTTTCTAGTTTAATAGTTATATAGAGTACACATTGTCTAAGGAAGGTACAGGGTTATAAACGTTGCGACCAAACTTCTCTAGCGTAAGGCTTCTCTCAGCACCGGTGTTGACAGCATATATAAACATTATGGTTAATGAATGAGAACGTGACGAGTTCCATTGGAAAACGAAAATGAACAAGGTGTATGGCAACTCAAATAAAATCTGATATTTTTCGAAAAGGGTTGGTACAAACTCCCAGGCGTGTGTCTTGCGGGAACAGATGAAGTGTAGTTCGTGTCGATGTGTTCAAAGTTGGTTGGTAAAGTTTGTGGGTATAATGAAAATGATTGTCGCTTATGAATAATACGTTGGAACAAAATGAGGAGGGATATGGTAATGGGTAGTATTACTAGTAGCAATGAGTGATGGCGTTAGCGATAAGTAACGATGGGTTGTGATAAGAAGTGATGATAGTAGTGACGTATAAATTGTTAGATAGTATGCTCGCATCATAAGTATATGCACATGTACTCTAATGCACCCAATAAGGCATAATGGTCATCAGTCGGTAGGCTCGTGTTGGAAAACAAAATCATGGACGGCGGGTGGCTGAATGATAGGTAAGTTGGTAATCGAGTGAACAATATCTACTACGCATTGTGCGGGTTGTTATCAGGAATTCCTCCTCTAAAGACGTATCAGAAATGAGTTGTGATGCACAGTAGCGAGCAGTAAAACGTGGAGGTGTGAGTAGTGACGAGTAGTACTTAGTAGTGGTAAGTAGTAATGAGTAGTATTGAGTAGTAGCAAGTAGCAAGGGGTAGTAGTAAGTAGTATTTAGTAATGACAAGCAGTGAGAAGTAGTGTTCAGTCGTGACTAGCAGTGAGAGGCGGTGTTGAGTAGTAGTTAACAGCAATAAATAGTACTGAATAGTGGTATGAAATGAAGAGTGTGTTCAAGTAGTGTCCTTGTAGTGACAAGTAGTGATCGGTGGTGGCAGGGAGTGTCGAGCAGTGATGAGTTGTGTCAAGATTACAAGTTATAATACAATTAATTTGCACAGTGTAAGTTTCTACTCACATTTAAGATTGCACGATTTGTTTTCTAAATGTTGTTTACCCAGTAACCTACTTGACTCGGCCCCAATTCCTTATTTTGTGATGTCGGAACTTCTATATGAGTTACCGTAATGAAATCCCGGTCTTTACATTACGCTATCTCACATTTCCATTCGACATCATTCCATAAGTTCAAGATGGCATAGTCAACTTAATTTAGTTAAATCTGGCTTCGTGTGTACGTATGTGTTTCGTGATATAGTATATTTAATCCAAGTCCATGTTGTATGGTATAAGGCGTATATGTATGTGGTGTAATGTGTAGCCCTACATGTAGCATTGTGAAGCAAATAGTGCAGGTATGGTGTATAAAAGTCGTCCAAGACACACGACTATAGACTAGACTTCACTAATGCGCCCTACGGTTAGACACACTAATGTATCCTAGTTCCCTATAGCCACAGCTCTGATACCATATGTAAGACCCTGTCAAAATCCCTTTAACGGAATGTTAACGCTGGTCCCAGTGCTTGGCTTGACTTCTATGTAACAACAATATTCTACAGCTGAAGCAATTAATACATGAGAATAAAACACGCAAAACGGATCAACAATAATGTTGAGTGAATCTACAGGTTTTAGGTAAACAATACAGTATGTTTAAGAAATAACATTTCGAAAACGTTTATTAGTGGAAGACCACCAAAGTTTAATGTTACAGTTTTTAGACAACACCGTTTCTCGTTCCAAAAGTTTGTTGACACTACTATGTCAAGTTTCGAATATCTGTAAACAATACCATGTAAAGTTTTATCTTATTTTGTTCGTAAACCACAGTTTTACATAACGTTGTATAGCATCTGAAAAACAGTTGTCAGAAAAATAGTTTAAATATCCTTGACCACGAGATTTTACAAGTACAACACCAAGTCGTAAAAACGTTTGCATAATATGAGCACCTGAATACTAGCAATGACCCGAGTATAAAAGCCACTATACCCGCCTTTACCTCCTAAAATATTATACACTTTTTCGAGTGTATCTAATGTTCAAAATAAATGCACCACAGTTATTATAGCGGGTGAGGTTGTCAACCTAACGGATCCGTCCATCTAAATTGTGCTTACACCGATGGTATTAAAAGTATTCAAGCTAGAGGCTTTTGAACAAACTCAATATACATATATAGTACTCATGTCAATAAAAAAGCATTTGATAAAGTAAGTATAATAGCGTGTATTCTCATCCCTGAAAACATGTAAAAAGTGGTAATGGAGACTCACCTTTGAATAAAGCTCGGATGACAGACAAAACTTGTACGGTTTACAGCTGAATAATGCAACCTAAGTATACGTATTTAGGTCGGTCAATATAGGTATCTTAAATAAGGGTGGTTTCATAGTATCAGTTGTCTTATTGCTCGACTCGACGCGTTTCAAAGTAAAAGTCAACTATATCATGCAAGTCAAACAAAGTCAACTGAAGTCAAACCGAAAGTCAAACCTGGTCAAAGCAGTCAACTAAAGTCAACATCAATAGGTTCATGTCAAATGTTGGTCAACATGTCCAACCTAAGTCAAACAATACGTTTCAGGTTATGAATGATCATTTTCACAATTTCAGTTTATCGTTGTGCACAAAGTTCATGACCACGTAGCATACTTAGCACAATATCTCATAGTAAAAAATTCACGTAAACATGGAAAACTCCAGATCATAAATATACTTAAAATCAATTCCAAAAAGTCTGACCAGGGACTCATAGGATAATTAAAAGTCAGGAATCAGAAGGGGTACATTTGGGGTTTCCCAAGTTAGTTTCTGACCGCGCACTGATTTCGTTTTGGCTATAACCGGAGCTAGGAACATGAAATTGATACAATACCAGTGGAAATAGTTCAAGGACAAGTCAAAGTAACACATATCAAAAATCTACTAAATTTTGTTTAGCCAATTTGTACAGTTTACTTATGAAAGTTGGATGTTCAGTTTTTCAGCTCAAATCAGAATCCACATAAAGTACGGCTCTATTGTGCCCAATGAATAAGGTTTAAGAGATTGAAATAAACTAACAATAAGTCACATATCATGTTAAAATTCATATTCCAAAAGCTTACATGATCATTCAATAAACACAATCTACAGAGTATAAAACAGTGAGCAATTTACAGTTTCGATTCTAGTTTAGCTAGTCACATTCGCATTCGATTATCCGAAGATCTAGATACAATTAGCCTATGATATATACATGAAAGATGAAGTACTTTTTGTGTACATTTCAAATTTTCAAAGAGTTAATCAAAGAAGTTAACACATTTTATCATACAAGGTTATTTTCATGCAAGTGCTGTATAAAACTACTTTTACACTAATTCAAGCATATCTCGGGTTATACATAAGCAAACGACATGATATCCTAGTCTAAATTGAGTGTTTTTAAATTAAATTTCCAGTGGTATAAGTTTCACATGCCAATTCATGGTCTATCAAATCCAGATTTCTGATCAATCACGAAAACACAACGTTAATTTCAATTAAGCATAACTTTATCATCCGGAAACGAAATTGTAACGACCCAACCCGTTAACCATCCAAAAACGTGCCATAAAAAAAATTTGTGAGGCAGTTCATCTGGACGGCGTCTAGTTATTTGGACGGCGTCCAGTTGTGAAGACCAGGACGGCGTCCAGCCATCTGGGACGGCGTCCAAATGTACTAAAAATTCCTGATCAGTTTGTCAAAGTTACGTGGGTGAAAAACCTGTTTCCCGATACATTTAAACCATAACACTTTCACAATATGTTATCATAATTAAAACTAAGAGTTTTTCACAATAAAACCGAGTTTTACGACACCGGGCCCACATCGGCCGTTTTACGACTTTCGTACAAAATTACGAGTTTTCGACCATATAAGTTTAGCACAAAAACGAAGACCGAGCATGGTGATTGGGGATACGCTACCCAATCCTAATCAAATCCAAAAGCACGTCTTCTAAGCAACTACGCAAGCCCACTAGTCCCCACGCTTACCGAGCCACCGCATCCATGCAAATCTATAAAAAGGTAAACAACGAGAGGTAAGCTAAAACTTAGTGAGTGAGAATATACTACATACATATATATGCATAAAATGGACACGCCACATAAGTAAGCAAATAACGCATACTGGAGCATCCAAGCATAAAGGAAAGCTAAGCTAAGCATACCGTATGATCACTAAGCAACAAGCTAATAACATCAACAATAAAGCAAGTTCACCAACGACGATGTGAACAACGCCAATAAGCTACACCCAGAGGGTTAGCTACATCACAATAACACAACAATATACAACAAGGCGTAATCCGCCCAAGGTTAACCCCTTAACCCGTATACCGAAACCAAATACCAAAATGAAGATTGGCTGAACTACACGAGTCTTAGTAGATCCGCATCCACACGAGATTACTATCTTCAATACCACAACAACATCGAGGTTAGCCGAAACTACACGAGCCTTAGTGAATCCGCAACCACACGAGATCACTACCTCAATAAGATGATCGAACTACACGTGTCATCGTGAATCCGAACTACACGAGACTCACTTTCTCAATAAGATGACCGAAACTACACGCGTCATCGTGAATCCGCATCCACACGTGATCCACTTCTCCAATCAAACCTCAATACTAACCCTTCGCCATTGGGGTTGTATAATCTACATCACAAGCATAAGTGATAACGTACACACAAAGTGTGCACCTCGCCAAAAGTGGTGAACCAAAATGCACAATCGTGCCAATTGAACCTATACGCAAGTCCATCAAATCCACCTATATGTGAAGTGAGCTCTATAACCGAAAACCACTTCACCTGACCCGCACCCATCCTACACATACATATGTACATAGGATATTAACACTCACCTTGTCGCCTTGATGAATGCTACCGAATAATCCGCAACTTACCGATGGAATGTACCTATTCCATTATCACAAACACAACAAAACACTTAGAGTGGATTTACAAACCAACTCAAATCAACACTTAGTGCAATTTTGACCCATTGCACTTCCAAGCACCAAACAGCGTCCAAACTAACCAATAATCACTAACACAAGTGAGAATGGTCCTAATATGCCAACTAAACCCGAACACAAGTGTTAAACACTCATCTTGCCCAATTTGACACCAAACCCTAATTTTGACCCATTTCAAAATTAGTCAACCAAACACACCCAAAAGTGTTCCAACACTTCCATAATCACTAAACCTAGTGATTAAACTCAAGATCAAAGCCTAATCAAGGCCAAATCGTCAACCAACCCAAAACCCGCCAAGTGACAAGAATAACTAGTCACCATAAACCCATTTCATCATCTAAGAGGGTTTCACAACAAATCAAGCTCAAACCCTAACTTGAATATCAAATCTAACAAATGAAATTCGGAGTTTGACTTACCATTACTACCACAACGTAGCCGTGAACGAGATGAACAACTTTAAAACCCGAGCTTTGGTGAGAATCCGACTCCTTCTTCTCCAAATCAAGCTCTCTCTCACTAAAAGTGAGTTTCTCTCACTAGGGTTTGAAGAGAGTGTTTGTGTGGGTGAAATGTGATCCACAATGATCAATGGATCAGCTTTGAAGGCTCTAAACCGACACCCAAGTGAATTTATCAAAATACCCCTTTTTAAAACTAAATAAAACAGCTGGCCCGTCAGACACTTTGGACGACATCCCAAAATCTGGACGGCGTCCCACTCTTCACTGCTGGACGGCGTCCCCCAAATCTGGACGGCGTCCCAATCAACTGAAAGAGGCTGAAACAGAAACAGGGTCTTACAACTCTCCCCCACTTAAACATGATCGCGTCCTCGCGATCTGCGCTACCTAACCGAATGGACCACACTCCACGGTCCTCGAACATAAGTCCTAATCCGACTTTCCTAAGCAACTCTTCCCAATGAATCATTTTAACAACTAAAATCGTCACCCGCGATTTATTAAATCACAATCCGAGCACTAAAACCTTACTCATTCCCTCACGTTGGGAAAACTTAAACAATCTTGAACCGAGATATCAACCCTTTAGCATACCCTTACCAAGTGCAATGCTAAAGTAACCACATACCAACATAAGGTCAACCATCTAAACCGACAAAGACCGAACAAAAGCGAACCCTTAAGGATAACATTTACCACTTAACATCCCATGTAGTGCGCAATACGACCAATACGCAACTATCGTAACATCCTAAGCAAACGGCTAAAACTGATAGCGCCCAAAACAACTATGGCAATGCTAGATCCCAAAGTGTACAAAATCGACTATTGTCACACCCGTAACAACATGTGAGCGAAACACGGCTATCGCATCACTAATCCCACAACATGGTCCTCACAACCCCACCATCGTTGTATAGAACAACCGATAAATCACACAACATGGTCCTTACGACCCCACCATCGGTGCATAAAACAACCGATAGATCACACAACATGGTCCTTACGACCCCACCATCGATGTATAAAACAACCGATAGATCACACATCAAATAACATGAAGGCTGGCCGAAAACTACACGAGCCTTAGTGAATCCGCATACCACACGTGACTCACTACCTTCACCGCACAACAATCGGGATTGGCCGAACTACACGCGCCTTAGTGAATCCGAACTACACGAGAGTCACTATCCCAAAAGAATGACCGAATCCACACGTGTCATTTGTGAATCCGAACTACACGAGACTCACTTCCTCAAAATAATGACCGTATCCACACGAGTCATTTGTGAATCCAAACTACACGAGACTCACTTCCACAATACAATGACCGCAACCACACGAGTCATTTGTGAATTCGAACTACACGAGACTCACTTCCACAATATAATGACCGCATCCACACGTGTCATTTGTGAATCCGAACTACACGCGATCCACTTCCCAAATCTCAACACAGGAATGGTACTCCCATTCCCCATTGGTACTCGAATTTCCCGATAAAGTTATACCATACCGATATAACATTACTCCCATGATGAAGTCAGCGGACCACGTCAACGGTCATGCTTCACCAATCAACGCCCTTTTGGCCTCATACAACGAATAACGTAACATCGCGCTCTGCTACGCCATAGTGAATCCTAACGGATACCACTAACCATTCACACAATCGAGCAAGAACCACCTACATCGAACATAGGCACAAAACAATAATTCTCTAGAAGAGAATCCGACACACACATCCCTTAGCCGAGGGATTTCACCTTGCTCGTCAAACACGTCCATTATCTCTCAACGAGATTACCACATTATCACCTCGGCGATAATTTACATCCAAAACCATAAGTACAATTTAACCGAAATTGTACTCTACCACAAATCAACCAAAACTAGGTCCCCACACAAGTTTCGGATCTACTAAAAGCGTCATCCGAAATCTCACACTAAAACCTCCTCGTGTGGGAGTGTAACTCCCCCACTTGGAACTACGTTCCATAACCACATCTCGTACAACCGTACAATGCTACCAAAGGTAGACTTTACTAACAATTGGGTTCACACGACCCATCACCACATCTTGCTCCAACCATAAGGTCACGAAGGATCTTAACCTATCCTTAAACACTTCGAACGAAAAGTGTACCACAAATTACACAAACTCTACCCTCGCAGTCATCCAATTGCTATAGTTTGTCCAATTTCACCGAGTCACTCATGTACCTAAGGGTTTCACTTCAGTACCCTAAGTACAAAGTAACCGCAACATAATCGGAGTCGAACACCACACTAGTAGGTATGAAAGAGGCACCTAATGTCACGTTACGTAGACTCCTTTACCAACATACATCGAGATCAACACTCGATTTCTCGGGTTTCATCCCACCCGTCGAACCTCATGGTTCATCAACTTCAACACAAAAGCGAACACGCGCTTAACAACTGAACACTAAAACCCATTTCCATGGATTGGTAGAAACATTTTCCAAATACTAAGGAATGCTTGGTTGCACCAATTCTTACGCACTTCGCCCAATAATTAAATCATCACCATAGGGTACCTCCATTAGGAACGTCACCCTTAACAATATAACATGCACAACACAATGCATTTAACAAACTCAAACTCTAACGGCACATAATAAATAATCAAAGGACATATTTATTAAAATGAAACGTACCTTAACGTCTCCTTGCCGCACCCGTCCTCGCTAACTCGGGACATTCTAAATTACGATGTCCTTCTTCTTGGCAATGGAAGCACACCATGCCATCACCCTTTGGTACCGAACATTCCCAAGACTTGTGACCCCTCACGCCACAATTGTAACACATAGACGCACTAGAATCTGATATACCCGTCCGTGTACCACCTGTGCTCACACTCAGACCCTTAGTCCTCTTACTTGGAGCACCATAAGAAACAACGCTTCTCTCACTCGAAGGTTCACTCATCTTCGATCGTGAATACGACTTTAAACCTCTAGCCACGGCGAATAATTCCGCAAACGATTTCGCGTAACCCCGGCTAATCTTATTCTTCAAGTCATCATTCAAGGTTCGATAGAAATCCTCCATCAACAAACGATCATTCCCTAAATACTCCGGGCAAAAACGAGCCTTCGCCATAAATGTCGTCTTGAGAGTATTCAATTCCATAGAACCCTGTTGCAAATTTCGCAACTCATTACGCAATTCCGACAAGTCGGCCGAAGTCCGAAACTCCTCGAAGAATTCCCTCTTAAACTCGTCCCATGATAACGCCATAAACGGTTCACCACCGACAAGATCAATCTTACCATCCAACCAATCCTTCGCCCTACCCCGCAACAAACTAGTAGTGAGTCTTGTCTTTTTCTCAGGAGGGCATTCAATAGTGCAAAAACACCTTTCGACATCTAAGATCCATGTTGTGCTAACCAAAGGATCCGGTTTCCCGTCATACATCGGAGGTTTAGTCCTCATGAAGCTCTTAAGACAATGCTCCATTTCACCACTATTTCGAAATTCGGAATACCTCCTATCCATTTCTTCTCGAAACACACTCATTTGCTCCGCAACGGCGGCCACAACTCTAGAGTTAAACTCCTCGTCATTCTTCTCAATCTCGTTTCGCGTCGTTATTCTAAAGGATGCAAAACGATTAGTCCACGAACGTATAAAACAACACGCATAACACCGCCCCATCTTGCTCAACACTCGTCGTACATCACTTGTTAGACACGATTTGCACCCGTAATAAGGTTTGCAAGTCCTTATTACGCACACACGTCGTCTCAACTCGTTAGTACAACGACCGCCTCGCTCGATGATATAACCAACACAACGACAATTCTACACGATACAAGCACACGCAAGAATTATTATCACAACACAATAATATATTAATAATATCCGCATTACTAATATAAACGTTAGTCCACCTACAAACAAGGCACTAACTACAACCTATTCTGACCTGTACCCCTACAAGTCCCGCAACAAATTAAGCACCCACAAAAGTCTAAGTCTAGGCACCTATCTCAAGTCACCTAAATCCCTTAGACCATACTCTGATACCACTTGTAACTACCCAACCCGTTATCCATCCAAAAACGTGCCATAAAAAAATTTTGTGAGACAGTTCATCTGGACGGCGTCCAGTTATCTGGACGGCGTCCAGTTGTGAAGACCAGGATGGCGTCCAGCCATCTGGGATGGCGTCCAGCCATCTGGGACGACGTCCAAATGTACTAAAAATTCCTGATCAGTTTATCAAAGTTACGCGGGCGAAAAACCCGCTTCTCGACACTTTTAAACCAAAACACTTTCACAATATGTTATAATAATTAAAACTAAGAGTTTTCCACAATAAAACTGAGTTTTACGACACCGGGCCCACATCGGTCGTTTTACAACTTTCGTACAAAATTACGAGTTTTCGGCCATATAAGTTTAACACAAAAACGAAGACCGAGCATGGTGATTGGGGATACGCTACCCAATCCTAATCAAATTCAAAAGCACGTCTTCTAAGCAACTACGCAAGCCCACTAGTCCCCACGCTTACCGAGCCACCGCATCCATGCAAATCTATAAAAGGGTAAACAACGAGAGGGTAAGCTAAAGCTTAGTGAGTGAGAATATACTACATACATATATATGCATAAAATGGACATGCCACATAAGTAATCAAATAACGCATACCGGAGCATCCAAGCATAAAGGCAAGCTAAGCTAAGCATACCGTACGATCACTAAGCAACAAGCTAATAACATCAACAATAAAGTAAGTTCACCAACGACGATGTGAACAATGCCAATAAGCTACACCCAAAGGGTTAGCTACATCACAATAACACAACAATATACAACAAGGCGTAAACTACCCAAGGTTAACCCCTTAACCCGTATACCGAAACCAAATACCAAAATGAAGATTGGCCGAACTACACGAGCCTTAATAGATCCACATCCACACGAGATTACTATCTTCAATACCACAACAACATCGAGGTTAGCCGAACTACACGAGCCTTAGTGAATCCGCAACCACACGAGATCACTACCTCAATAAGATGACCGAACTACACGTGTCATCGTGAATCCGAACTACACGAGACTCACTTTCTCAATAAGATGAATGAAACTACACTCGTCATCGTGAATCCGCATCCACACGTGATCCACTTCTCCAATCACAACTCAATACTAACCCTTCGCCATTGGGGTTGTATAATCCACATCACAAGCATAAGTGATAACGTACACACAAAGTGTGCACCTCGCCAAAGGTGGTCAACCAAAACGCACAACCGTGCCAATTGGACCTATACGCAAGTCCATCAAATCCACCTATATGTGAAGTGAGCTCTATAACCGAAAACCACTTCACCCGACCCGCACCCATCCTACACATACATATGTACATAGGATATTAACACTCACCTTGTCGCCTTAATGAATGCTACCGAATAATCTGCAAATCACCGATGGAATGTACCTATTCCATTATCACAAACACAACAAAACACTTAGAGTGCAATTTCGACCCATTGCACTTCCAAGCACCAAACCGCGTCCAAACTAACCAATAATCACTAACATAAGTGAGAATGGTCCTAATATGCCAATTAAACCCGAACACAAGTGTTAAAAACTAGTCTTGCCCAATTTGACACCAAACCCTAATTTTGATCCATTTCAAAATTAGTCAACCAAACACACCCAAAAGTGTTCCAACACTTCCATAATCACTAAACCTAGTGATTAAACTCAAGATCAAAGCCTAATCAAGGCCAAATCATCAACCAACCCAAAACCCGCCAAGTGACAAGAATAACTAGTCACCATAAACCCATTTCATCATCTAAGAGGGTTTCACAACAAATCAAGCTCAAACCCTAACTTGAATATCAAATCTAACAAATGAAATTCGGAGTTTGACTTACCAATACTACCACAACGTAGCCGTGAACGAGATGAATAACTTTAAAACTCGAGCTTTGGTGAGAATCCGACTCCTTCTTCTCCAAATCAAGCTCTCTCTCACTAAAAGTGAGTTTCTCTCACTAGGGTTTGAAGAGAGTGTTTGTGTGGGTGAAATGTGATCCACAATGATCAATGGATCAGCTTTGAAGGCTCCAAACCGACACCCAAGTGAATTTACCAAAATACCCCTTTTTAAAACTAAATAAAACAGCTGGCCCGTCAGACACTTTGGACGGCGTCCCAAAATCTGGACGGCGTCCCCCTCTTCAGTGCTGGACGGCGTCCCCCAAATCTGGATGGTGTCCCAATCAACTGAAAGAGGCTGAAATAGAAACAATGTCTTACAGAAATCAAGCGAATCCAAAGCCTAAACTCAATAGTTTTTCACAAGGAATCTGAATATAACATAATAGTTAACATTTGAAAAACTTAATTTTCTAATCATGCATAAACAAATTCGTTTTTAAACCCTAGCGCATCAAACAATCAAAATAACGATAACAATTAACACGTACGCGTATAGACTTGAGCAATTGAAAACATAACTATGAAACTTTATTAAAAATTATTTTTCTAATATTAGGGTTCATGTAAATATACCTTAGATCAAGAAAAGAATTATATCAACGCGTAGAGGAGATCGAGAATTGCAACTTTCGTGTTGAAGGTTTATTTGATTGAGCAAAAATTAATGGTGTTGTGTGAGGGTTGTTGGTCGACGCAGGAGGGAGCCAGGAGGAGGGAGGGATCGACTTCTTTAGGGTTAGGGAAAATAATGTGCAGTGTTTTATTTTTCTAGCTAATTATAATTAGGCCCTAAGCACACTACAAGTACCAAATAAGCCCAAATTAGAAATTAAAGGGGTGGGGGGTTGGGTTTTGGCCGATGGGGCCCAAGGGGAGTGCCCGGGCTCGTGCTGTCCAATTCCTTGTACTCGTGGTCCGTTTCAAATGTCGTTTAGTCGTACCGAAGGCCCGGAATGCTAATCCAAATCGTTAAAACACAACCAATCGTTTAATTTATTAAAAACCCAATAAATTAAATATTTTTAAAAAGTTAATAATTAATAATTTAATTATTAAAATAAACCCGAGCGTTCGTTGTTCAAAAAGCCATTATCAAAATCGTATCATTTTTATCGTATTTCTTTATCTGAAATATATATATATTTGAATTAATATCAACCCGCATTAATTATTGCAACCCACCAAGGATCAAGTACACATTTATTGCATATAAACATATAACGTCAAATAATCGTCGTTAAATAAACTAACGGGTGGTTAACGGAAGTAACGGAAAATCAGGGTTTTTACAATTCTTATTGACTCTAGCCTAGCGACGGGAGAAAATGTTTCATCATAATCAATTTCCTCTTGTTGGCTATATCCTTGTGCAACTAGTCTAGCTTTATTTCTAACTACATTGCCATCTTCATCTAGTTTGTTTCTATAGACCCATTTTGTACCTATGATATTGCTCTCACTAGGTAAAGGAACCAAATCCCATACATCGCTCCTTTGGAATTGATTTAATTCCTCTTGCATAGCTTCTACCCAACTTTCATCTAATAGGGCTTCCTTAATATTTTTGGGTTCTATTTGGGAGATAAAAGTATAGTTAGCAATTAGGTTGAATGCTTGTGACCTAGTGGTTCTAGTATTGATGTCTCCTATGACTTGATCTATAGGATGATCCTTAACATGTTTAAGATCAATTGAGGATGCTAAGTTATCCTTACTTGGTTATAAATGAGATCCATCCTCATTTGTGTCATTGGACTCGATTTGAGTTGGCATTATTTCTATAGCATCTTGTTCTATCACATCATCATCCTTTAAAGGTTTAGTCTTAGGTGGTGGAGGAGTTTCATCAAATGTGACATCTAGGTGATCAATCCTTAATTAGCGATGTTACTTAATTACGGATTGAGTGCAATAAGATTGTAATGGAGGATGGAATGTTTAATGATTATTTTGGGCCCCGATGATCGTCTTTCACTTTAACTACCAAGTGATCAACCACCCCGACCCGGTCTTGATTGTCAATTAGCATAATTCACCTTTAGCGCAATGTATAAAGTCCCTTGAGCAAGATCACAAGTGGAAATTACAAAGGCTTGGGCAAATGGCAGAGAATCAACAACATATAAATGAGAGGCCAAGCTCCCTATTTATAGTATTCGAGATATCCGCGGTTTGCGAGTCACTTAACTGTCCGTGGAAACTCAGCGGGTTAAACCACAGTTATCTATTTGCGCGGAAACACAACCGCTGTATTTATTTTTAGCGAACATTTCATAGCTTTGCATCATAGTTCGCATAATTTTGCCATTGGCCTTTAGCAAATAAAATATACATATACAATGCTATGTATATGATCAAGTCCCTCCAGTTTATTATGATACATTTTCGCGAAGCCAATGTATCATGATAAACTCTAAATAAAGAAGTGTTTCTTGAAATATTTCGCAAACAATATTTAATATTTTTTTTACTGCCCATTTATTACCGTTGTTTTTGTTAGGCTCCACACGTAATTACAACGGTAATTTTTCGCCATTCTCTCAAATCAATACGCTGTGACTGCTACAAAATTACCGTTTACACGTTGCGGTAATTTTAGCCGTTTAAATGTAATCATTACCTTTCCATCTTACTCGCCATACTTCCGATTATAAATTATTGCAATAATCCGCATAAAAACTTTACTCTTTCTCTTTCGATTTCATCTGCAATCAAATTCCTCGAATCACAATCGTACCGTGCAATTAACAATTCCAACCTTTAATTTCTTCAATTTTATCATCCAATTTATTTTCCTTATTGCAAATGGCGTCGTCTTCATCTATGCATACTCCCGGAGGTTATGTTTCCTATATGACGGAAACAAAACTTCAAACCCTACAGGAATGGTATCCGCCACTTGCCCAATTTGTTCCTACCGCGCCTGCGGTAGAACAGCGAGCCGATACTCCCCCTAAATGGATGATTTCTGTTTACGAGGCTGCCATTTCTCAAGGCAACCTTCGATTTCCACTTACCCCCTTTTTCCGCAGTGTTTGCGAATACTATAAGATTGCCATGGCACAGTTGCATCCAAACGCGATTAATAAAATTGTGCTATTCGAGATGTACTGCAATGCCACCGGCCAACCACTGCTGTTGAACGTTTTTCGTATGTGCAATAGCCTGGTGCTATACGATGTGGGGTTGTTTTCTGTTCGCAGTAAACTTGGCACAATGACTTCGCCAAAAGATTCAATTGGCAATTAGCGCAGTTCCTTCTTTTATATTAATGACACCGCCTATTTGGACAGCGCTATTCCCAAATCTTGGTGTACAGAGCTTAATCCCGACGTCAATGAGAGGCCTGTACTCGATGATCTTGAGAATGACACTCTCAATACACTAAAAAATGCAGGCCTAATCCTACGAGCTTATTCGAATGTACCACTGTACATTGGCAGAGTGTCAATTCAATGGCCATGGAGTGACCATGATGCGCTTTTGGTTGACCAATCAAAAAATGGTATGCCGCTGAAATTTATCGCAGTATATTAACATAATACACTTACATTTTTCGCAATATTTTTGCTTTGCATAACACTATGCGCTTTTATTTTTACTGATAATGCTAAAAACGAACATATATTTCATAGCATTATCACTCAAGAAAGACAAGCTTTTAGTTGAAACTGTTCTATTTACAAGTGATATTCGCTTAAATAATAAAAGGTGAAGACAAAAGACAGATTCGACGAATTGAAGACACAAATGACTAAAAAGCTCAAAAGTACAAAATACAATCAAAGAGTTTCCAATTATTGATGAGAAACATCTCAAAATTACAAGAGTACAAGATTCAAAACGCAAAGTACAAGATATTAAATTATACGCAAGGACGTTCGAAAATCCGGAACCGGGACCAGAGTCAACTCTCAACGCTCGACGCAACGGACTAAAAATTACAAGTCAACTATGCACATGAATATAATATAATATATAATTAATTCTTAAAATTAATATATATATTATATTATATAAAAACCATCGGCATACAAAGAAACAAACTCATGTGAGCTGGAAAAAGGGGCCATGCGATCGCATGGCCTGGAAGGCAAAAAGCCATGTGATCGCATGGTGGTAGGTGACATGCCACATCTCTATAAATTCGCGTATTTTGATCTAATATATCCATCTTTCTTTCTCTCTATCAAACGTATTATATATATATATATATATATATATATATATATATATATATATATATATATATATATATATATATATATATATATATATAATTTTAATTTTAATTTTAATTCTAATAATAAGGGTATGTTAGCGAATGTTGTAAGGGTGTAAGTCGAAATTCTGTCCGTGTAACGCTATGCTATTTTTAATCATTGTAAGTTATGTTCAACCTTTTTAATTTAATGTCTCGTAGCTAAGTTATTATTATGCTTATTTAATCCGAAGTAATCATGATGTTGGGCTAATTATTAAAAGTGGGTAATTGGGCTTTGTACCATAATTGGGGTTTGGACAAAAGAACGACACTTGTAGAAATTAGACAATGGGCTATTAATGGGCTTTATATTTGTTTAACTAAATGATAGTTTGTTAATTTTAATATAAAGATTTACAATTGGACGTCCCTATAAATAACCATATATACTCGATCAGACACGATGGGCGAGGTATTTATATGTACGAATAATCGTTCATTTAACCGGACAAGGGAATGGATTAATAGTCTATGGAATTATTAAAACAGGGGTGAAATTATGTACAAGGACACTTGGCATAATTGATAACAAAGTATTAAAACCTTGGGTTACACACAGTCGATATCCTGGTGTAATTATTAAACAAAGTATTAAAACCTTGTTACAGTTTAAGTCCCCAATTAGTTGGAATATTTGACTTCGGGTATAAGGATAATTTGACGAGGACACTCGCACTTTATATTTATGACTGATGGACTGTTATGGACAAAAACCAGGACAAAGGACAATTAACCCATGGGCATAAAACTAAAATCAACACGTCAAACATCATGATTACGGAAGTTTAAATAAGCATAATTCTTTTATTTCATATTTAATTTCCTTTATTTTATATTTAATTGCACTTTTAATTATCGCACTTTTATTTATTGTTATTGTATTTAATTTCACTTTTAATTATCGTACTTTTTAATTATTGCAAGTTTATTTTATCGCACTTTTATTTATCGCAATTTCATTATCGTTATTTACTTTACGCTTTAAATTAAGTCTTTTATTTATTATTTTACATTAGGTTTTAACTGCGACTAAAGTTTTAAAATTGACAAACCGGTCATTAAACGGTAAAAACCCCCCTTTATAATAATAATATTACTTATATATATAATTGTATTTTTTTATATAGCGTTAAGCTTTGTTTAAAGATTCCCTGTGGAACGAACCGGACTTACTAAAAACTACACTACTGTACGATTAGGTACACTGCCTATAAGTGTTGTAGCAAGGTTTAAGTATATCCATTCTATAAATAAATAAATATCTTGTGTAAAATTGTATCGTATTTAATAGTATTTTGCAGTAAAAATAATACTATTTCATTTACACCTAGCATAACATCAAGTATTTTTGGCGCCGCTGCCGGGGAATCCAATTTCTTGCTTAAATGCCGGAAGCGCAACGCTAATATAAAAAAAAACATTTTTATTTTTAGTTTACTTTTATAAAAAAAATACGCTTTTGTAAAAATACGTTTTAAATATTCGAAAATATAAAAAGAAAAACGAAAAAAAATACTTTTAAGAGTTTGTTAAATATTTAAGTTTTATAAAATTTCTTTATTTCTATTTTTAGTTTGTAAAAATATATTTTTTATTTAATTTATATAAATATATTATAAATATATAATACAGCAAAATAGAAAAATATATATATATATATATTAAAACTCGAGTCCAGTACTGTAGCAGCCCAGTATCTGGCCTGAAACCCTAGCCCATGCGATCGCATGGCTGGGTAACTTAGGACTCATGCGATCGCATGAGCTCTGCTGACACGCCACAGTTGACTGCAACCTGCATTAATTACGGAGTATAATTATTATTATTATGTTTAAACCCTAATTAGGGTTATATATTATATAATTTAGTTTAGTTTATTTATTATTTTGTATTTTTAGTTAAATTAGTTTAATTAAATTGTAAAATTGATAGTTTTATAAAATAAATAATATAAAAATAATATTTTTATAAAAATTGTACTTTTTACAACTTTTAGTATTTTTTTATATTTTGTCCCTTTTTAATTATTTTAGCGTAATTTTTTGTATTTTTCGTTCGTATTTGGTTTTAAGTCATAGTTTTTGCCATAGTTATTTTTACTTCTAGATTTTTAGGCTTTGCCGTAAAATCCCTTAAGTGCTTATTCCTTACACTAAGATTTAGGTACTTTAGAATTTTGCGACGCCGTTCGACGAGCTACTTTCTTATTTTTATTTTTCGACGCCTTTTACCTATGTATCAATTATCACTCCAATTAGTAATCTCAATTTGCAATTTTAATTTTAAGTTAGTGATAGTAATAAGGTTGGGTTAGTCGAGTGTTTTAAAGTTTCATAGTCACTCTTTTTCTTTCTTATTTTTCGACGCCTTTTATTTTTCAACCCTTTTTCTTTTTCGCCCTTTTTCGACGCGCTCTTTTTCTTTCTTATTTCTCGACATTCTAGTTTTAGGACATAGATTTTTATTCTACTTCTTATCTAAATTTCTTAAAATTACGAAAATTTATTTTAAGTGGTTAAATTGATAGACATCAAAATTTTCTGGTTCGTAGTAATAGTTGGATTTGTACGTGGACCGGGTTATTGGAGCCAAACAGTACTCAATTATATTGAGACCAAACGAATCCTGCCCCTCTGCTGCATCTTTTGGCTATTCGAAACGTGGGCAAAAATCAGAAAAGTCTATTAATTGGATAACTTATACAATTTTTCTTTCCTTTTAAAAACTAATAGGATATTCAGTGAATGCACCGAGTAAGACGTTCACCACCTTTTGTACGTTCACCACCTGTAACTAGATCAAGACATCTAGCAAATATTGTCACCGTTGATTTTCCTTTAGAATCGTCATCCAGTCGACCAAGTACTCCAATTCAAATTTCCGATAATCCATTTTTTGAACCCGACCTCACAATTGAGAATCCGGAGAATATTCAGGGACGATTCATAGATCCTGAACTATTAATTTTTCCTCTGGAACCACCAATCATTCAAACAGAGATTGTTGAGGAACGAACCATTAAATCAGAATCCTCTAGTGATTCAGATTCAACAAATTCAATTATGGAGAATCTGGAACCTTTAAGTATGGAAGACCGAATGAGAGCTAAACGCACTGGCCAAGGTCACGCAATTACTCATCCTGACATTAATGCGCCAGATTATGAAATCAAAGGACAAATTCTACACATGGTGACTAATCAATGCCAATTTAGTGGTGCGCCGAAGGAAGATCCAAATGAACATCTTCGTACCTTTAATAGGATTTGCACACTATTTTAAATCCGAGAAGTTGAGGATGAACAGATATATCTCATGTTATTTCCCTGGACTTTAAAGGGAGAAGCCAAAGATTGGTTGGAATCGTTACCTGAAGGGGCGATTGATACATGCGATGTTTTAGCTGAAAATTTTCTTAAACAATTCTTTCCGGCATCTAAAGCCGTAAGACTTCAAGGAGAAATTGTTACGTTCACACCGAAACCGAATGAAACTCTATATGAGGCGTGGACAAGATTTGGAAAGTTATTAAGAGGATGTCCGCAACATGATTTAGACACCTGTCAAATAGTACAAATATTCTACCAAGGATGCGACATCACTACAAGGAAAGACATCGATATAGCAGCTGGTGGTTCCATTATGAAGAAAACAGAAACTGAAGCTTACAAAATTATTGATAACACTGCTTCCCACTCACATGAGTGGCACCAAGAAAAAGATATTGTTAGATCATCTAAAGCAGCTAGAGCCGATTCTAGCCATGACTTAGATTCCATTTCCGCAAAGATAGATGCTGTCGAGAGACGAATGGAAAAGATGACTAAAGATATTCACTCAATACGAATTAGTTTTGAGCAGTGTGGAGGACCACATTTGACAAAAGATTGTCTCAGTATTGAACTAACAATGGAACAAAGAGAGAATATTTCATACATAAACCAAAGGCCTGGAAATAATTATCAGAATAATTATCAACCGCCAAGACCGATTTACAATCAAAACCAGAATTATAATCGAAATGTTCCATACAACAACCAACAAGGTCCTATTAATCAACAAGTATCCAATAATACTTACAATCAGCAAAGACCTAATTTTCAAAACAAACCACAACAAACCGATGATAAAAAGCCGAATTTAGAAGATATGATGACGAAGCTAGTTGAAACTCAAACACAGTTTTTCACATCTCAAAAACAAACCAATGAACAAAATGCTCAAGCATTTAGAAATCAACAAGCTTCTATTCAAAATCTGGAACAAGAAGTAAGTAACCTAGCAAGGTTAATAGGTGAAAGAAAACCGGGAAGTTTACCTAGTGATACAAATACTAACCCCGGAATGAAACAGCTAAAGCCATTACCACAAGAAGTGGAATTACACTTAAACCACCTGAAATACCTATAATTTCTGAGGAAGCTATTCCTACTCCACAAGAACCACAACCTGAACAAGATAAGGAAAAAGAACCGGTAGTTGAAAAGGATAACGAAGATAACACAGTTAAGGCTAAACCTTATGTTAAATCATACCAACCACCACTTCCTTACCCGAGTAAAATGAAAAAAGAAAGACTTGAAGCCGAGCAATCCAAATTCTTGGATATGTTTAAACAGATAAATGTAAATCTTCCTTTCATTGATGTATTTTCAGGAATACCTAGATATGCTAAATTTTTGAAAGATCTAATCTCGAATAGAAAGAAAATGGAAGAACTCTCGGCTGTTATTATGAATGCTAATTGTTCAGCAGTGCTGTTGAATAAGATACCAGAAAAATTATCTGATCCAGAAAGTTTCACAATTCCATGTTTTCTGGGTAGTCTTAGTTTAATAGAAGCATTGGCAGACTTAGGTGCTAGTATAATTTTAATGCCGTATTCACTATACGCTAAACTAGACCTTGGAGAATTGAAACCAACAAGAATAAGTATACAACTAGCCGATCGATCAATAAAATATCCTAGAGGGATAATGGAGAACATGCTAGTTAAAGTTGGTACTTTAGTATTTCCAGTAGATTTTGTTGTTCTGGACATGGAAGAAGATTCTCAAGTTCCTCTAATATTAAGAAGACCATTCTTAAACACGGCTAAAGACATGATAGATGTGTTTGGTAAGAAACTGACCCTAAGTATAGAGGATGAGAGTGTTACCTTTTCAGTTGATAAAGCAATGCAACAGCTGCAATCTGCAGATGATACATGTTATTATATTCAAACTATAGAATCACATGCAGAATTGTTAGAAGAATTTCCAGAATTACAAGGAACAGGAGAATGTTCTTTAGGAGAAGGAACTGAACCAATTGATGAAACTGAAATGTTAGCTACACTAATAGCTAATGGATATGAACCAACAACAGAAGAAATTCAAATGCTAAAAGAAGAAGACAGATATCGATATAAATCATCGATAGAAGAACCTCCGACACTGTAGTTAAAGCCACTTCCAAACCATTTGGAATATGCTTATTTACATGGTGAATCTGAATTACCTGTAATAATATCGTCTTCTCTTACTGAAAATGAAAAATCTCAACTCATTTCTGTGTTGAAAGCTCATAAACCAGCCATTGCATGGAAGATTCATGATATAAAAGGAATAAGTCCTTCGTATTGCACACATAAAATCCTAATGGAAGAAGGTCATAAAACTTATGTGCAACGCCAACGAAGACTAAATCCTAATATGCAAGATGTTATTAAGAAATAAATTATTAAACTGCTTGATGCAGGTTTAATTTATCCAATCTCTGATAGTCTATGGGTAAGCCCAGTTCAATGCGTACCTAAGAAGGGTGGCATGACTGTCATTACAAATGAGAAAAATGAGCTTATTTCGACTAGGACTGTAACAGGATGGCGTGTATGTATTGATTATAGAAAATTAAATGATGCCACCAGAAAAGATCACTTTCCCTTACCTTTCATTGATCAAATGTTGGAAAGATTAGCCGGAAATAGTTACTATTGTTTTCTTGATGGATTTTCCGGATATTTTCAAATTCCAATAGCACCCGAAGACCAAGAGAAAACCACGTTCACGTGCCCTTATGGTACTTTTGCTTACAAACGCATGCCATTTGGACTTTGTAACGCCCCTGCAACCTTTCAAAGGTGCATGATGGCGATTTTTCACGACATGATAGAAGAATGCATGGAAGTTTTCATGGATGACTTTTCAGTTTTCGGTGATACATTTGAAACATGTCTAGTTAATCTGGAACGAATGCTTATTAGATGTGAATAATCAAATCTAGTACTTAATTGGGAGAAATGCCATTTCATGGTTAAAGAAGGTATCGTTCTTGGACATAAAATTTCAAAGGAAGGAATTGAAATGGATAGAGCTAAAGTAGATGTAATTGCTAAACTTCCACATCCCACCAATGTTAGAGGAGTTAGGAGTTTTCTAGGGCATGCCGGTTTTTACCGACGTTTCATAAAAGATTTTTCTAAAATTGCCACTCCTATGAATAAACTCCTAGAAAAGGATGCTCCATTCATCTTTTCAGATGAATGTATCAAATCTTTTAATATACTTAAAGAGAAACTCACTAATGCGCCGATCATGATAACTCCAAATTGAAATCTACCGTTTGAACTTATGTGCGATGCAAGTGATTTTGCAATGGGAGCCGTTTTAGGACAAAGGATTGAAAAACGATTTCAACCTATATATTATGCTAGTAAGACGTTACAAGGAGCACAAACGAATTACACAACTACTGAAAAAGAACTCCTTGCTATTGTCTTTGCTTTTGACAAATTTCGTTCATATCTCGTTCTAGCTAAAACGGTGGTCTATACTGACCATTCTACTCTTAGATACCTATTTTCGAAACAAGATGCCAAACCAAGATTAATCCGTTGGATCTTACTCTTACAAGAATTCGATATTGAAATCCGAGATAAAAGAGGAGCAGAAAATCTCGCCGATGATCATCTTTCTCGTCTTGAAAATCCCGAATTAGAAGTTCTAAATGAATGGGCCATACAAGACAACTTTCCTGATGAATATCTATTGAAGATAGATTATAATGAAATTCCATAGTTTGCAAACTATGCAAACTATTTAGTATGTGGATTCCTTGAAAAAGGATTATCGTACCAAAAACGAAAGAAATTCTTTATTGATATAAAACACTATTTCTGGGAAGATCCACATTTGTTTAAAAGTTGTCCCGATGGAATAATACGCCGATGTGTATTCGGAGATGAAGCTAGTAAAATTTTAAACCATTGTCACACATGACCAACAGGAGGGCATTATGGGCCTCAACTAACAGCAAGAAAAGTTTATGATGCTGGATTCTATTGGCCTACAATTTACAAAGACGCACACCTTCTTTGCAAATCCTGTGATGCTTCTCAAAGGGCCGGAAAAATAAGTCAACGTGATGAAATGCCACAAAATGTCATTCAAGTATGTGAAGTATTTGACATTTGGGGTATTGACTTTATGGGTCCATTTCCAAAATCTCATAATAATCTCTACATTCTCATAGCCATTGATTATGTATCTAAATGGGCGGAAGCACAAGCTCTCCCAACTAACGATGCACGAGTTGTAGTCAACTTTTTAAAACGTCTTTTTGCAAGGTTTGGAACACCGAAAGCTTTAATAAGTGATCGGGGAACTCATTTCTGTAATAATCAACTTGAGAAAGTTCTTAAAAGATATGGAGTAACTCATAAAATCTCCACCGCATATCATCCACAGACAAGTGGACAAGTTGAAAATACCAACCGATCTTTAAAACGTATTCTAGAGAAAACCGTAGGATCAAATCCGAAGGAATGGTCCATTAAGTTGGAGGATGCACTCTGGGCTTTTAGAACAGCCTACAAAACTCCAATTGGAACCACATCTTTTATACTCGTTTACGGAAAAGCATGTCATCTTCCAGTAGAAATTGAACACAAAGCATTTTGGGCTTTCAAGACATGTAATCTTGATTTACATGAAGCTGGACGTCTACGATTAAGTCAATTAAACGAATTAGAAGAATTAAGACATGAAGCATACGAAAATTCGTTAATCTATAAGGAAAGAACAAAGAAATGGCATGATAAAAGAATCAGAAGTTCAAAAGAATTTAAAGAAGGAGACAGAGTTCTTTTCAATTCACAATTCAAGCTATTTCCTGGAAAATTGAAATCAAGATGGTCTGGACCATTCATAGTCAAAAGAGTTTTCCCATACGGAACGATAGAATTAATAAATTCAAATGGGATTGAATTTAAGGTTAATGGTCACAGAGTTAAACATTACATAGATAGTCCAATGGAAGTTGACAATGAAGTTAATCACAATTTCAATACCACAGCTAACTAAGTGTGGGGAGAATCAAGTCTTTAAAGGATAATATGTATTTCTGTTAGAGTTAGATTTTCTGTTTTCGTGTAGTTCTCGAAAATGAAACCCGAATGGTCTTTCCCTAGCAGACCCTAAAGAACTAGCCTTCTCCCCCCATTCTGAATTTTTATTTTTTTTAGATTTTACGAAATGAAGACTTCCTGTGAACTAAACCATGGTCTAATGCTACACGCTTTGATCATTAAACGAAATAATGACACACTTTCGAGTGAACTAGTATCATTAATCAGAAGTAAATTGGACGGAGTAAGAAAAGAATCCAGATGCGAAAATAATAAGTTACAATTTGGTAAAGGAAAATCAAAATCCGCGGCGAAAAGAAGAGCACGACACCTTGAAAGATGTCACAAATGCGGAAAATGGTCACACGAAGGTAAATGTTCAAATAATCAAACCTATTCAAACACCGAATTTGTTACTTTATGCAGAGACGGACCGTTCATATGTTTAGAAGAAAAAACACCGAATGCTCGAGGTTACGCCTATGTAGCCATGGAAAACCAATTAGTCCGACTATCTTATGAGTGGGCTAGAGCATATCACTAAGAAATATATTTCACAGGTAAGTTTGTACAGTTTTTAATTTTTATTTTTATTTTTATTTTTAACCTTTTGATAATAAACGCTAATTTGTTCGCTATAAAGTATTAAATTGGTATTCGATAAATTAGGTCTTGCGACCGAAATTATTGATATCATACAAAAATTTATTACATCACTTCGAAATTTACCGTTTATTCTTAAGGTATAAATATCTTTAATCAATCAACCCAAGATATTTCAAAAATTCATCATGAGTTAAATTAGGTTATAGAACCGAAATTACTTTACCGAAAAGAGGGGCGTATGTTTTTGATAATATTTGATTGATTAAAGTGGGATAAAAGACCAAAAAGATTTTTAATTTTATTTTTACTTTGTTTTTAAAATTAATATTAAAATAATATTGTAAACTTTTTAAATCAATATATTTAAAATTGTAAATATTTGAAAAATTAATATTTTTAATATAAGTTTGTATGTATAAAAACAAAAATATAATTTAAGTTTGGTGTGAATTTTTAATATGAATTTTTAATTTTATGCATTTTAAATTTAAGTTTGGTGTGAATTTAAAAACAAAAATTTACTTTATTTCGCTAAGTTAAAAATTTGATTTTTAAATTCGTCGTGAGTTGAAGACTAGGTCGTTGAACCGAAATTGCTCTACCCAAAGGAGGGACGAGAACTTTTATTATCATTATTTTTAATCTTATTGAACTAAAGTATGCCAAAACATTAAAAAAAAAACCAAAAAATCTTTACTTTTAAAAACCGCGCTTTGAATTTATAAATTTTAAAATTTTGTCGAGGGACGGAATAGGACATTGTTCCGAAACACCCTCATCCTAAAAAGAAACAAAATTTTAAATTTAATTAATTATATGTTCTAAAAGTGTAAGGTTTTATAAAAAAAAAATGAAAAACAAATGTGATGTAACAACAAGACGGAATGAACAAATGATATGCACCATTTATCATTCAGTAAACAAACGCCAATATGTTTGGAAACTTTGGTAAAATTTAATCATATTTCTACACTAATCACCCTCAATAATTTAAATTGTTACTGATTTCTTGTAAATAAGGGCATTGCAAGATCTTAAGTGTGGGAAGGGGTTAAATTCTTTCGGATTTTAAAAATTTTTATTTAAACACTTGGTTACCATTAAAAATACTAGTAACGCAGTAGTTGTATTAGAATCTAGTGCTCTCTGATAATAAAGAACAGCCCTAGTCTTATATACTGACTACCCAATTCTAGTAAAAATTTTCAAAATTTTCAATTAAATGAACTCAAAATCATGTTTATACATATTTATGAACGATAAAACTAGGTGTTAACACCAAAATTATTGTTACCTCGGAAAGGACATAAATTGAGAAACAAACCAAAATGTTAAAATTCATTTAAAATGGAATAGAGGAAAATAAAAAGGAAAATAAAAGCCAAGTGTGGGAAAATTTACCAAGTTATTTTAAACATATGTCACATATTTCTGTAACAAATAACTGAAAATACTTTTGTTTTGGACGATAATTAAAAATTTTACCCGATTTACTGTAAGAAAGATGGATCTACACGATGAATCAATTCCATCATTAAAAGGAAGTAAAGTCTTCCGAAAAAGAAACGCGCTTCTTGATTTAGGTCAAGAAGTTGTCGTCCAGACCAGCTGTAGGTTGACGAAAAACCTAGAAAAGTCATCACTAAAATCAGCAGGAAATCCACGGACCTCAGCATAAAACAGGGTCGCCAAGTGGTCAGACTTATCCTAACCATGAGAGGATTTGTCTTGTAAAATGGGGAGGACGCCGTGCAAATTAGCTGGATAAGACTAATGAATCAGACCCCCAGAAAGGATAATCTCCTTTAAAGATCAAAAATCAGCTTTTAAGACTGATATTACTCAATCCTAGATATTGACCTTAAAGATTGAGAATTACAAACTCATGGAATTCGATGATATCTAAACTCGAGCTTGAACGAGAAAATATTTTGATCAAATTAAAACCGATTTGTTTTCTGAAAATCCATTTTCAATGCGTTCATTACCATTGAACGTAAAATCCTAGGAATTCACCTGGAATTCATTAGGTCGCCTGAACCAATTCAGGTGTCAACCGTAAGAACGGTGGTTGCATAGCATGGTCAAAGACAGGACCTTGTGCCAGACTGGAAAACCATAAGGGTGAGCTTTACTATTGCTCCTACAAAGGATAGTAATTGCGTCCGACACGTTATAGACCATAATTAAAAGCATGTCAGGGGACATTGCCTTAAACAGTTGCTTGTTCAACGCTTTCCTTTACAACCGGACGGTAGTTTTCCGAAAGGTAATATACGGGACAAGTAAACTGGACGTGTTGCTTTCCTAATACAAGGTTAGCAAGTGGGTGACACAAAATCACAAGTTTTGAGCTAAAATTTTAAATCTGAAACCCACCAAACCCACAAAAATATTTTGCAAACACTGGTGAAGGGTTATTCCGAAAAACTTAACTAGGATAAAAGCTAGAATGAATTTTCAAAAGATCAAATGTTTTCATAAAGATCCAATTTCCTTAATGGATCTAAATTTTGTAGTCATGTGGGACTGTAAACCACATCGTTACTACCATTGTTTATACCGCCGTATAAAAATCACTGATGTACAAAGTGTGAAGAATAAAGAAGTGATTCTAGTATATTTCAAGACTATATTGCTTGAGGACAAGCAACGCTCAAGTGTGGGAATATTTGATAATGCTAAAAACGAACATATATTTCATAGCATTATCACTCAAGAAAGACAAGCTTTTAGTTGCAACTGTTCTATTTACAAGTGATATTCGTTTAAATAATAAAAGGTGAAGACAAAAGACAGATTCGACGAATTGAAGACGCAAACGACCAAAAAGCTCAAAAGTACAAAATACAATCAAAGAGGTTCCAATTATTGATGAGAAACGTCTCAAAATTACAAGAGTACAAGATTCAAAACGCAAAGTACAAGATATTAAATTATACGCAAGGACGTTCGAAAATCCGGAACCGGGACCAGAGTCAACTCTCAACGCTCGACGCAACGGACTAAAAATTACAAGTCAACTATGCACATGAATATAATATAATATATAATTAATTCTTAAAATTAATATATATATATATATTATATTATATAAAAACCGTCGGCATACAAAGAAACAAACTCATGTGAGCTGGAAAAAGGGGCCATGCGATCGCATGGCCTGGAAGACAAAAAGCCATGCGATCGCATGGTGGTAGGTGACATGCCACATCCCTATAAATTCGCGTGTTTTGATCTAATATATCCATCTTTCTTTCTCTCTATCAAGCGTATTATATATATATATATATATATATATATATATATATATATATATATATATATATATATATATATATATATATATATATATTATAATTTTAATTTTAATTTTAATTTTAATTTTAATTCTAATAATAAGGGTATGTTAGCGAATTTGTAAGGGTGTAAGTCGAAATTCTGTCCGTGTAACGCTACACTATTTTTAATCATTGTAAGTTATGTTCAACCTTTTTAATTTAATGTCTCGTAGCTAAGTTATTATTATCCTTATTTAATCCGAAGTAATCATGATGTTGGGCTAATTATTAAAAGTGGGTAATTGGGCTTTGTACCATAATTGGGGTTTGGACAAAAGAACGACACTTGTGGAAATTAGACTATGGGCTATTAATGGGCTTTATATTTGTTTAACTAAATGATAGTTTGTTAATTTTAATATAAAGATTTACAATTGGACGTCCCTATAAATAACCATATATACTCGATCGGACACGATGGGCGGGGTATTTATATGTACGAATAATCGTTCATTTAATCGGACACGGGAATGGATTAATAGTCTATGGAATTATTAAAACAGGGGTGAAATTATGTACAAGGACACCTGGCATAATTGATAACAAAGTATTAAAACCTTGGGTTACACACAGTCGATATCCTGGTGTAATTATTAAACAAAGTATTAAAACCTTGTTACAGTTTAAGTCCCCAATTAGTTGGAATATTTGACTTTGGGTATAAGGATAATTTGACGAGGACACTTGCACTTTATATTTATGACTGATGGACTGTTATGGACAAAACCAGACGGACATATTAAATAATCTAGGACAAAGGACAATTAACCCATGGGCATAAAACTAAAATCAACACGTCAAACATCATGATTACGGAAGTTTAAATAAGCATAATTCTTTTATTTCATATTTAATTTCCTTTATTTTATATTTAATTGCACTTTTAATTATCGCACTTTTATTTATTGTTATTGTATTTAATTGCACTTTTAATTATCGTACTTTTTAATTATTGCAAGTTTATTTTATCGCACTTTTATTTATCGCAATTTCATTATCGTTAATTACTTTACGCTTTAAATTAAGTCTTTTATTTATTATTTTACATTAGGTTCTAACTGCGACTAAAGTTTTAAAATCGACAAACCGGTCATTAAACGGTAAAAACCCCCCTTTATAATAATAATATTACTTATATATATAATTGTATTTTTTTATATAGCGTTAAGCTTTGTTTAAAGATTCCCTGTGGAACGAATCGGACTTACTAAAAACTACACTTCTGTACGATTAGGTACACTGCCTATAATTGTTGTAGCAAGGTTTAAGTATATCCATTCTATAAATAAATAAATATCTTGTGTAAAATTGTATCGTATTTAATAGTATTTCGCAATAAAAATAATACTATTTCATATACACCTAGCATAACATCATTTACAGTGGTTGGACTTGACCTTATCATGAGGTCCGCTGATATAAGCAGGATTAGCCCTGCCCGTCGCCTAAAGAATGGCGACGGCGACATTATTCTTATTGATGAACCGATCATCAATACATGTTATACTGCTGGAGGCGAGGACCGCGGCAAGCGTAAGGTTACGGAAACTACCCCCACTCCACGCAAGAAACGTCTACGCTCTCATTCTGAACAAGAAGCAAGTAAGCAAATGCTATTTCGCAGTATTTATTTGATTACGCATTGTTTGTTTTAGCATAAACTTGCTATATTTGCTTATCTGTTTATAGCTATTCTTCCAGAGTCATCCGCTGAAGCTACACCGCTTTACAACATTAGAGGGAGAATCCCTACAAATGTTCTTAATGAACCCGGGAATGAAGATTTATCTTTTCCATCTGACGCAGAAACGTCCAACCAGGAAGAGGAAGGAGAAGCTGATGCGGAAGAAACAGCAGCAGCAAATCGGGCCTTTAGACTATACCAAAGGCTTTATAAATTTGTTCCTGAAGAAACAAGGGAGCAATATCACAAATTGTCTTATCCCGAGGCTGCCAGACATCGACTACATAATTGCTACAATGCAATTTATCTGACAGTCGACAGCATGGAGCGTTTCACCGAGATGTCAAACGAGTATGATAAAGCAGTAAAAGCTGCCAATGCACAAGAGAGAAGGGCGCAAAGGGCTGAGACACGTCTTGAAAAGGTGATGGAAGAGAATGCCAAACTCAAAAGAAGGGAAGAAGTCGCGGAACATGAGTTCGCACAGCTAGTCAAGTATCTCCCAACATTCGCAGATAAAGTGATGGACTCCGAGCCAGTCACTGGAAAATTTCAAACATATGCTCAAGCAGCAAAGCTTGCCACTCGCTGCGAGTGGTATGATTTATTATGCAAACTTGGCGATCTTTCGCAACCTCTTCCTTCTGACATGGCAAAAGAAATATGCGCCACCGATGATGATCGCGAAATACTTGAGAGGGCGAAGAAGGAAGTTGAGAAAATTAGCATACCTGTTCTTGAGGAGCTCAGTCAGCGTGAAGGCATTTCATTTGCAGATATTAAAGCATTAGAACTTTAGTTTTTCCTTAACTAATTTGTTTTTGAATGTATTTTCGCAATTACGAATTGCGTTTGTTGTAAGAATCTGCGTTGCGTACACGCTTAATATTAATCACTTATTCACAGTTCACAGTTGCAACGTCTTTTATTTATATAGCGCTTTATTATCAATATTCATAACACGGACTTGTCCTTTGCGATTTCCAACTTTTATTATTGTGCACATAATAAATGTGTACTTTTGCGAAACAATCTGTATGCGTATATACTTATACGTTATGAATCTTCTAAGCCCTCCATAACGATCCTTAGGCAAATTTAGCATTGCGAAGCATCTAAGTATTGGCAAGATCAAATACTTAGGAAGTGTTATCCTTTCGCAATTATTTTCAAATTAACACAAGTGGGCAACTTCATCACCTGGTTTTTATCAACTTATTCCGCAATGCAGTTTTGCATTTTCATAACACTTAAGCAGGCTATGCTTTGCGAAAATCATGCCACCTTACTTAAAATATCCGCAGAACAAACATTAACTTAGTATTGTAAAAGACAAGTAATTGCATTCTGCGAAATAAGCACTATGCGTGGCCACACGCAGTGTTTTCACTTTGTAAAGAAACAATTACTAACAGTGAAATTAACTTTGCTTTATTCATTACTATTTAGCATTCGAAACATAAACACAACTATCATATTCGCATCTTAATATCATGCATTTATGAATTTTTCCTTAGCATCTTATTACAACTTTTTAAATTTTCACACTACTCAGGATTAACTCAAATTCTCATATGCCATAATAATGGCGCAGAATGGCTCCACTTCTGCAGAAATCAGCGTACCAATGCCCTTGTTGGCAGAAAATTTTAGCATACCGTGTATGGTAGATGGTATAGTGCCAAACATGCGCAAAGCTGTGCGCCCAAGTATCATATTGAATCGCGATTGATTTCGCATTATGTACAGATTCAATAAAGCTTGGCACCTTAGCGACTCATCGATGTCATCAACTAACTCCATTTGTAATTCCAACTGGCCAACGGGCCAGGATGACTCTCCTGAGAACCCGGAAAGTGAAACCGCAGTAGGTTTCATCAAAGCTTGAATGTTCGCGGGCAACTTGCTAAAGCGTTGTTTGTACATGATGTCGACACTGCTACCAGTGTCCACATGTACCTTCATTATCATTATTCCAGTATTTGCAACGCGACATGAAATCACTACAGGTTTATCATCATCCGCGGTCAAACTTGCAGGAGGAAACGCAATAGAAGGACATTTCCAACTGACAATCTTTTCTGAAATTTGCATTACCGACGTTTCACCCTGCACTTCTACCACGCTGATTACCTGGATTCCACGCTGATTTTCTTTTTTGCTCACCATTTTTACTCCCAGATTTTTTACTGCGGGAGCCTTTCGCTCAACCGCGTTTGACGCATTCGAGGTGTTAGCTTCTGTAGGCATTATAATCGCATTCGCGGTGTTTTGTGGGATTAAATGGTCCAGTTTGCCTTGCTCGTATGCTTCTGCAATGAATTCCGCTAAATCTCTGCAACGATTGGTGTCATGACCGTAATCGTCATGGAAAACACAAAATTTTGATCTATCGCGCCTGCTATTTTCTCCCAAAGGCTGCGGATCAGGAAAAGACTTAGCAACTCTTTCTTGCAACAAAATTTCCTTGGGCATTTTTGTTAGCGTCTGAATGATGTTGAATGATTCATTACTCCACTTTCGCGTAGAATAGCGATCACGGCGGCCATATCCATGGTTATCATTTTGGCCTTGAAACCTGTCATTTCGCGGGTATCCACCGCCGCAATTTCTTCGCGGAAAACCTGATCCGCGGTAATTATCACTGTTACCATCGCGAAAAGAGTCATTGTCATCTCGCCAACTTTTGTCTCTACCCCATCCACACGCAGGGGTTATATTGCTATCCTCTCCACCGCGGAGATAATCATATGTTTCCTGTTGAACTTTTGCAAAAGTCGGCGAAACGTCTCTTCGTAATCTCCGCACAAGAGTAGGATGTCGCTGTGGGTTAATAGCATGCAAAAAACCAGAAATTTTCTGATCTTCATTCAATCGTGGAATTTTTTGGCACTCATAAATGTACCTCGTAAGTAATGCGTTCAAAGTCTCCTTGTTGCCTTGCTTAATATCGTGACATTCTATGTGCGTCTTTTTCTGCGGTAATAGATTTTGAAACTGCAGCAAAAAATTTTCGCGCAAATCTACAAAGCCAATGATACTGCGAGATTGCAAACTATGAAACCATTCCCTTGCTGACCCTTGCAAGGCCATGGGGAATACTCTACACGCGACTGGTTCATCCCAGTTATAAGTACTTACTACGCCTTCGAAGCGTTGTAGAAAATCCAAAGGATCAGTTAGACCCGAATAGACCCAGAGTTGCCGGCACGATCGGCGGAGAAACAATTGGATAGTCAGAAATATGCTGGGCAAACTTGTCCACAGCAGTAGTGATTTCTGTTTCCTTCTTTGTGCGAGTATCTGCATTCTCCGCACAAAACTTGGCTAGCATGTCTTGCAAAAAGTTTGGTTGATCAAACTTATGTTGCATTGACTTTGGCGCAATGCTTCTGAAAGCATCCGCCAAAAAATTCTGAGCATTCTCTCTGCGAGCAACGTCAGATGTGTCAACTTCTTCCCCATAGCGAGGGAAAGGTGTTGGTGGTCGCTTTCGCTTAATTTGTGGATTTTTAACAAACTCTTCTACGCTGTCTGAATCATCAGAAAATTCGCTCTCTTCTCTTGGTGCTTTTGCCATTTTTGATTTATACGTAGAATTCAAATGAATGCGATCTTCTGCATTGTCACTATCGCTATCATTATGCTCAAGAACTAGACGATTAACTTGTGATCCTGAATCATTCAATGGCCATAAGTAAGTGCGCGGTATGCGAGATTCATAATTACGCTTAGCATCTCTCTTAGCTTGCTCGATTGCAGTACCAACAATTTTGTCAGTTCGCAGACTAGATTTTTCAGACAAAGTTTTTGGTCGCTTCCCATCAGCGATTATTTCATTGCGATTTTGCAGCAAAGTTCTTCGCGCAATCATTTTTTCAGCAGCAATTTCTGGCTGCAAATCACTAGCATTGTTTTCAGCAGGTGTTTTAGCGATCGGTTCTTGAATCGATTTTCCCGTGGTTATACTTGCATTTGTTTGTAATGGAAATATCACAACGTTCTGCGAATCACCGGGCAGTGCATCAGCATTCGCAGAAACGCCAGCTTGCTTTGCATTTGTCATCGTGATTGTCGAGCAGATCGACTGATTGCGTATTCCAAAAGCACCTTCAAATTATCACAACAAAAAAAAAACGATTGAAATTAAACCGTCGAATTAATTGTTTAACGGCATAAAAAAAAATTTCAGTTTAATTCATAAAACGAGTCCCACGGATGGCGCCAATTGATCAATCCTTAATTAGCGATGTTACTTAATTACGGATTGAGTGCAATAAGATTGTAATGGAGGATGGAATGTTTGATGATTATTTTGGGCCCCGATGATCGTCTTTCACTTTAACTACCAAGTGATCAACCACCCCGACCCGGTCTTGATTGTCAATTAGCATAATTCACCTTTAGCGCAATGTATAAAGTCCCTTGTGCAAGATCACAAGTGGAAATTACAAAGGCTTGGGCAAATGGCAGAGAATCAACAACCTATAAATGAGAGGCCAAGCTCCCTATTTATAGTATTCGAGATATCCGCGGTTTGCGAGTCACTTAACTGTCCGCAGAAACTCAGCGGGTTAAACCGCAGTTATCTATTTGCGCGGAAACACAATCGCTGTATTTATTTTCAGCGAACATTTCATAGCTTTGCATCATAGTTCGCATAATTTTGCCATTGGCCTTTAGCAAATAAAATATACATATACAATGCTATGTATATGATCACTAGGGATTCTTCTATGACATTGGTGTATTTGTTTAGAACCCTATATGCCTTACTTTCGAAAGAATATCCTAAGAAAACTCCTTCATAAGCTTTAGGTTCAAACTTTGTATGATATTCGTTTTTGTTTAAGATAAAACATTTACACCCGAATACTTACGGTTGGTTTTCTACCATTTAAGACTTCATAGGGTATTTTATCCATTGATGGTCTAATTAAGACTCTATTTTGAATGTAAGTGGAGGTGGCAACGGCTTCACTCCAAAACTTTTGAGGTATAGATTGTTCATTTAGCATTGTTCGACTCATTTCTTGAAGAGTTCGGTTTTTCCTTTCAACAACCCCATTAGATTGAGGTGTGCGAGGAGCCAAGAAATTATGGGAGATACCATTTAAATCACAAAAGACTCCAAATTGAGCATCATTATCAAATTCTCTACCATGATCCGTTCTTATTGTTACTATAGTACAACCAAGCAAATTTTGTATCTTAGTAGCAAAAATTATAAATCTTTCACATGCTTCATTCTTATGCTTTAGAAATAGTGTCCATGTATACCTTGAGAAATCATATACTATTACTAAAGTATAAAAATTTCCTCCATAACTTTGAATGGCCGATGGCCCAAATAAATCCATGTGTAAAAGTTCTAGACATCTCTTAGTAGAGATAAAGTTCTTAGGTTTATGACATGCATGAACTTGTTTCCTATTTTGCATGCATCACAAAAGTGACTTTCATATTTTAATTTAGGCAAGTCTCTAACTATGTCCTTTGAGGATATGTTATGAATTAGTTTCATATTAGCATGCCCTAGTCTCCTATGCCACAAGGTAGTAGTATCATTTATAGATGTGAGACAAATATCTACATGTTTGAAGTCATATAATTTGCTTGTATAAAGACCTTTCTTTCTAATTCCATTTATGATACTTTTACCATCTTTTATTATGTGTGAGGAAGTTTTGGTAAATGTCATGTTATATCCTTTATCACACATTCTTCCTACACTTAGCAAGTTAAAACTTAGATTTTTAATGTGTAGCACATTATCAAGTGTAATCTTTTGATTAGTAATGTTACCTTTACCGATGATTTTTCCTTTTATATCGCCACCAAAGATTACATCACCTCCATTATGCTCCGTATATTTTGTGAAGAACTCTTTGTTGCCCGTCATGTGTGTTGTACATCCACTATCAATTATCCATTCTTCACTTTGTACAACACCATTGAGACAAACCTATATTTAATCAATCAATAATTTTGGTACCGAATGTTTGTTGGGTCCGGGATGATTAGCATTAAAGATTCATACTCTAACCCATCTTTTCACAATATTAACATTGTTATTCCTTTTAGTTTCAGCCTTTCTTCTTCCAAAGTTTTGATTGATTATTCTTCTTGAAGGATTTTTCACAAGTGTCTTAACTTCTTTTCTACTTGTTTTAACTTGATTATTTATGGAAGCCTTAGGTTTTGGTATTTCTACTAATTTGGGTTTAACAAACATCATTGGCTTATGTTTGGATGTATTTACCTCAAAAGTATTTTCCTTATATCCTAGCCCTTGTTTGTTACTTGTTGGTCTTTGAACACTCAAAATGTTTTCTAACACTTCACTACTTCCATTAAATTTTGAAAACTTAATTTTGTTTTCAAGTAATTTGTTAGTTTTGTTTAAAACAAGATTTTCATGTTTTAAGTCATCACATGTAAGACATTCTTGTGAGTTAGATATTCTTTCTTTAAGTTGTAACATTTTTAACCTAAGCATGCTATTTTCTTCCTTTAGACTTGTGTTTGTATTACTTACTTTACTACTCAAGACACATAATTTAGCAAAGTTGTCAAAACTAAACTCAAAAGAATTTGAAAGTACCTCATCGTCGGTTTGTCCGACTTGCGATGTCTTGTCGTCATTACTTGGAGAATCAATAGCCATGAGACACGTTTCCTTTCCTTCTTTTTGTGTGACGTTTTCTTCATCATCCCATGCACCTCCAAGAAATGCCTTTTCATTATTTCTCTTAGGACATTCGCTTATCAAGTGGTTTGGGTCACCGCACCCAAAGCATTTTCGTACAAACTTTTTCTTGGAATCGAATGAAGTTTTCTTTTGTTCCATTGGGGAACGAACATGATTTCCTGGCCTTCGATAAAATTTCTTAAATGAACGAATAATGAATGCAAGTTGTTCATCATCATTTAGAATATCATCATCGTCATCATCGATGTCATAATCATCATGAATCTTAGCCTTTAGAGCGATTGACTTGTTCTTCTCACTTTTGGCTTTTTCTACCTCATCATCTTTATCTAGTATGACTTCATGTACTTTGATATTTCTAATGAGTTCATCTAGAGTTAACTTCTCCGCATTCTTTGATTCGTCAATTGCCGTCACCTTTGGTCTCCATCTTGATGGTAGGGCTCTTAAGAATTTTCGAACATATTGCTTATCCGTGTAGATTGTACCTAGAGCTTTTAAACTTGAACAAATATTGTTAAATCTAGTATAGGCACTATCTTTTTTTTCATAATCTTCAATAACAAATTGTTCATATTTAGTTATATGCAATTCTACTTTATTTTCTATGACTTTCGGGTTTCCATGATGGGTAACCATGATACTATCCCAAATTTCTTTAGCACTACCCATCATAAAAACTCTCTCATATTCTTTCCTAGGTAAAGCATTAAAAATGGTCATTTTAGCCTCATAGTTTTTACCTACATCAACTTTGTGTTCCTTAGTCCATTCATCCTCGGGTATGTATATTTTAGTTTTCTTATCATCACTAAACTTAAATGGAACATAATCACCCTTAGTAATAATGTTCCAATAATAAATATCTTTGGAGCGGACATACGTTTCAAATCGATGCTTCTAATAACAAAATCCTTCAATTTCAAGAAGTGGAGGCCTTTGCATGGAGCATCCTTCACTATAGTTCAAGTTCTCAAATTTTTGTTCCATGATCTTAAACTCTAAGATTTGCAAAAATTAGTTTTAATTTCAAATTAGTAATTTTTGACAAAACGTTTAGAGCAACCGCTCTGATACCAATTGTAAGCAACTAGAGGGGGGGTGAATAGCTACTTATTCGATTTTTCAAAATTTTCTTTGCGTTTTGTTGAACTTGAACTTGATATAGTGTGACTTGAAATGTTTGTTCTCTAACAATATAAATATATGTAAAGTCATAACAAAAGACAAGGGAAGAGAGAACAAACACAACGATTTATAGTGGTTCGGGAAGATGTTAACTAATCTTCCTTAATCCACTTCTCAATTCTACGAATTGAGATTTTTCTTCACTATGATACTCCAAACTCGGTGGAGTGTCCGGATACAATACTAGTACTTCGATAAGCCGCAACTTGTGAACTCTTACGTTCCTTTGAAGACTTCACAAACACCTATAGCTCTTACCACAAGATCCTAATGAACTATCATAATGAAAACACAACTATCCTCCAGATCCCTTTAAGAAGATAGTTTACAAGTAAACTTACAACTTTAAGCTTACAAGTACTCTTGCTAGAATCACTCTAAAAGATTACAATTTAATTATAAGAATGATATACGTAAATATGAGAGAATATGAGTGCAAGAGGTAAGTCTTCAAATGCTCCAAGGCTTGGCTTTTATAGGAAAGAGAAATCTGGAAGCTATACGGCTTGCTGCACGGTCGACCGTGGTTCGACCGTGTACCTCTGACATCTGATTCTTATGGCTTTTTGTCCTTTGAAAATTGTCATTTTCCCTTGTTGAATAGCTGCAACTAAAGGCCAATTACATATGAAATTATCCCCATTACCCCTTTTGTTTTGGACATAAGCATGGAAGTTGGCATGTCCATTAAAGAAGAAAGTCTTCAATCTTTGACTATTTATCATTGATTACCTAAAGAGGTAATTGCAGAATATTGTCTCATGACAAACCATTATCTTCTAAAAACTTCATCAGCCTTTCTTAATTACTTGTCATCTTTCTAATGGAAGTATATTGCCTTTTGGAACATTGTTACAACTTAAATGAACTAGTTTGAATCTAGTTTGAACATAATGATTCTTGTTATAACTTGACTAGACTTGAACTAATTACATTCTTATACAAATAATGATACATAGAACTAATGGGAGAGTAACTCTTTAATTGGGACTTTAATGCCATTATTAGTATGTTTAAATGACATTATGCATTAGGATAAAGAGATATAACACTTGAGTGTTTTAGTCTAAATCAAGCTTAAAATGTCATTAAGATGTCATTAGGTGTGATTAGTAAAAATTAACAACATCTTTTGGTTCAAAGCTCTTTTGAGATCAAAAAGGGCAACTATTATAAGTGTGTTTAAAAAGGTTTTATAAATTATAGATGCATCAAAGTGGTCTATCTTAAAGTGGATGATTTTGGTAACAGAGAAAACTGTATTCGGGCTGCGGTCAACCGTGATGGTAGCCGTAGATTAACAGTTTTAAACAAACTTGAAATCGTTGGTACATGACACACACCGTCAGCATCACGGTCGACCGTGGTTCAACCGCATATCATTTTTACTTATACATTGGTCTTGTGCTAGAGATAGTTTAGGCTCATGAACTCACGTCGACTTGCATATGATTAACCACTGTGTCATCATCAAAATCGAGTGATTAACTTTTGAATATTATGATTGGAATCTTAACCAACAGAAAACTATGAAGAAATTGTCGACTTCCCTCAACCTTTGAATCACTAATTCGAGCTTAAATCTAAAAGTTAGAATCTGAAACTTTACAGATTGATTCACGAGATGAATCCTAATAGATCTGTAATTTTACTTTTCGTTATATGCTTGATTTTTAGAGCTGCATATACCATATGCATCTATAATATAAGTTTGTATACACAATAAGTTTGTTATATGTACAGACTGAATTTGGTAAATGTACCGACCGAATTCTGACTGAATTCGGTATAGCTGGAAGAAGAAGAAAATATATGAAACCATGCTCTAATAGTACTCTCTAATTTTTGTGATTGGGGATTGAAGATGATGACACGTCAAATATAGATATTGACGTGGCATTTAGCTATTAAATGATGTGTATATGTGGATTTAACACCTCATATCTTATTTATACTGAAAAATTCACGTAAGCACGATCTGCTTCAATTTCATACTTCTTAGGATCATAATCATTTTTGTGTTCCAAATTAAAAATCACGATCCTTACTACATGTGGTAGCGGCCTGCCTCTCTTAGCGAGAGATTAGGAGTTCGACTCACGTGGGGTGTAGCATTGCACACAAGGTTGCCCCTTTACCCTTGAATTCCACCCCAAGGGTGCCTTCCGCACCTCGCGTTGCATGGGCAGTGGGGGAGGGGGGTTTTTACCGCCCGTGCCCTCGGGTTTGGTCTAGTTTCTTTCTGGACAGCAATTAGGGATAGGTTATGCAACTGCGAGAGATGAACGTGTGGGTGGTTAAGTCCCCCTTGGTGATCTCGTATTGATGTTAAAAAAAAGAGGGACCCTTTTCGAGATGTAAGAGATCATTTCTCGTATTGATGTTAAATAAAAATGTAAGAATTTATCAAATAAAAATGTTGCTTTGAAGTTAGTAAATAACCATTTAACACAACATTTTAATGCACAACAAAAATTTTAAAAAATTTTAATACAGGTAATATACACAACAAAACTTATTACAATTTTCAAAGACATGTTGTTATTTTTTTTTTTGCGAATATATATAATAGATCGAAACAACCAGCACAATTACATGTACAAATTGAACAAATCTATTGATCTGTTGTTCGTGATCGAACATTGACTACATACATTGACAATTACAATTGAAACTAGAATTAAGAGCCGAAGGACCCAACACCTTGAAGAAGCGAAAGCAGCAACAAGAACCAACCGGCTGACCCGCGTCCCTGCACCGCTGCAAGACTCCCAAACTATCAAAATACACTTCCCGAGCCCGACAAACCCCATGAAAGCCCCTGTCCTACCATCACACCACCCCGACTCGAAGAGCAGCACACGACCTACATCTAACCAAGAAACTCCATCCATCGGGCAACCTAAGAAAACCCCCACTTAGACCAGTAAACCGAATCAATCCCCAAACAAAAGACAAAACCTCCGTCCGGGCGATTGAAAAGTCCTCAGAGACTTCAAACAGAAAACCTCATTTTTCGGTGTCGACTAAGCCGACTTCGTTGGCAACGACGCCGTCCCAACCCGAACCGGAACGACGACAGTGAGGGATGAATAAAGCCACAAAGATAACCAAGAGACCTATCCTACTCTAACAATCAATCAGACAGAAACCCAGAAATCGGCACCGGAATCCGGTCACAGTCGCCGGAAGTGACGGCAGCGGAACAACAACAACACAAGATCATACCACGCCATTTTTATAAAAAGCATACAAAACAGGAAAAGGAAAGAAAGCCAAGGAAGACTCCGGCGAGAAAAGCCACCGGAATACACTCAGGCGAAAAAAGCACCGTCGCAAATGCTCTGGTGCTCCCTGAACCGCCAGTGGAAGACATAGAACGACGACCCAAACAAAAATCGAAACCCTAACCGTGAAAAAACGCAGATCTCAAAGAGATCGCCGCCTGCGTAATCACGGAGAGACCAACGAGTGGTTCGCCGGCCGGATAACCAAAACCGACAACCCACTACAACCAACACCAAAATCAAAAAACGAAGAGGGAAACTTACCAAAATCGACACCGATCACATAATGTGTGTAGCAACACCCATTCGTCGCATGTAATGATGAAGAAACCGGAAAGGAAGCCGGATCCCAAGTCGCGGGTGATGGAAACGTGGAGACGGAGCCTTGAGAAAGGAGAAAAAAAAAAGCAAACGGGCCATCGGACCTCTGGCGAGATGCCGGAGGCCGGGAAAGAAACTACAGAATTATTAAAAACGAAGAGGGCCATCAAAGAGATGTTGTTCACCTTCATTAATAGATAGTACATGATGACGCTTATTATTAAAATTTTTATTACAAATATTTTGCGCACCAAGCTTTTAGAGCTGTCTATAGAAAAATTATAACAATTTTTATAGCCTTTTTATTTTATGTTGATTAAGAAAAATACTCAAATTAAGTGTGTTTGAAGCGAGAACTAGCATATAAGTAAAAGATGTCGATCAAATTCAAAAATAACGATATGACCCATAATAATAATTTTAAAATTGTAAAAGTTATAGTACTAGTTATCAAAAGATAATTAATCAATAAATTAACCAGCGATTTTTCATTCTATGACAACGATGAACATAACAATCAAATTCAAATCAACATGATATTTACGGAGTATACAACTAAAACTTGCGTGAGAGATTACAGACCGAATAGCTGTGACTCGATCAATGCCAACACCTTGCTGAGTCACCTCGACCCCACCTCCGATAATCATCTTGAACCACAAAAAAAAAATCTGGAGAAGAAAAATAAAAATAAAAGAAGAAAAACCCGGTTAATTCACGCAGCAAAATCACAAGCCTACATCACTTCCCTAGTCTCCACCTATTACTACTTTCATGTTTTTTATTATTATTTCCTTATTAAACTATAAAAAGAAATATCTAAATTTTTTAAAAAAGAATTAAAAAAATATGTAAATTGCGGGGCAAGGAGTGGGGAGAATTTGTGTTTTCAGGGGAAGGACTCGGTGAATATGAATTCTCAGGGGAGGACTTTCCGGCATATTATAAATACCCTCCCTTTTATCATTTCATTTTCTCATCCCAAAAACATTTTTTCTTATTATCTTTACAATTCACAAAATACCAAATTTCTCATTTTCTAAATAATTATATATTTTGTGAATTCGTAAAGATGACTATCATCCTTGATCAATCCCAACATGGTAATCATCTTTTCATATTTCTTGTTCTTATATCAATGTGATGATAATTTAGGAACGGTCGATCCAACACCGAGAGTTTCGAGTTAGATTGTCCGTCGAATAAACCTTCTTGGAATCATTTAATGACACTTTTATTTTTATAAATTTAAATGGTATACTTAATATCTATTGAATTATGTTATGATCATGAATACTTCATTTACCAAAATGAATTAAATCCACTCAAGTTTGTTTATACAGGATGATGATATATTCGTTACAATATATTGTGCATTACGAGTTTGTACCGTACAAACTTGTAATGTATAATACTGGTGGATATATCAGAAACTGTGATGCATATATTTATCATTAGAGCCATTGATAAACAAAGAATGATAATAATCTTAATATATGTTTTGCAACAATCTTTATATTTTTGTGTTATCAAATTAATTAATAATTAATGTTTTAATTGAATGATTATATCTTGTGATTAATTTTATTTTAATGAATTAATTGAAATGGTAAATAAAATGTCACATGGATAATTTAACTGGAGATTTTTTATTCCTAATTGTATAGTTAATTAAAATTTTATTTAATTGGATATGTTTATGAACAGAAAATGGAAGCCATGAGCAGATCCCAAAAAACAGAGAAGAAACAGAGTTGGTGTTGGATGGTGGATTTTGTATTCCCCATGCCAATTCTTTTGGCCACAATTTTAGGTGACTACGTCAATTATAATTACTCCATCATTTAAATTTTGCTAATTTATTTATAGTACTGTTTTTTTTTTTTTTTTAACGATCCAAAGAATAAAAAATATTGACTTAGCGGTATTGTGACCCGTTCAATCATGATGAAAACACGTGAAGTTGACAACTGAGATTATTGTATATGTTTTTGGATAACTTATACTAATAGTGTTGCCTATAAAAATCTGCCGAATTATGGATGATGTATATAATTTTTATTTGGATCTTGATCTATATTGATAACATCCTTGCTCACGTGACTCGAGTTAAAACCATATTTCAAATAACTAAAGCTTTAATAAGTTACTAGTAATTGTTTACCGTTAAGGAAAGAAAAAGTCAATTGTTCCAGATTTCAACTTTAATCGAATGTATTTAAACGGCAAACACACTTATTTTTATTCACGGCGAGATTTGAACTCATAACCTCTAAGTTAATTAAACTATTTTATACAACTGAGTCACAAGCTCTTTAGTTTTAATTGAATTTATTAGACTATAATTTTAGCAAAACCTAAAATAGCAATCTAATAGAATGAACTAAGACAATTTAATTTTATTTTATGATCCTAATCTTTCACTACAAAATGATCCCACGTATAGTTTTAATTTGTATAAAGATCTTGTTGGTAATTTTAGTTTCATTTAATATTAATTTTAATTAATTGAGATTTACTTGAATGTAAGAATTAGCTAGTTATACTTAACAACGGGGTCAGAAAGTGTGGGGAGTACATGCACGTAAAAGTTAGTTACGTAGTAACGTAAATAGTGGGGGTCAAGGGGGTCAGGCCTCCTTGCAGGGTCCAAGGGGCAGCGCCATTTGCTGAGGTCGCTCCAAAACCTCAACCAAAAAGACACTATATATTATATCAAAAAAGTGTCTACCAACAAGTTTTACTAGTATTAATTATTATTTATAAATATAGATATAAATATCAATATCAATATCAATATCAATATCAATATCACAAGACAAATAAAAATAAACCTCAATAGTAAAAGATATAAAGAAATAATAAACGAAGCTGTTGCGTTTTGAAGTTGTATTCGTCTTGAATGTTAATTCGTTGTTTCATAGGGATTACGATGTTGAAAGTGAAAGACAAAAAGGTGTGGAAAACTTCTATCGAATCAATCATATCAATCAAACAGTTGATTTTGTGAGTACTTTTTTTTTTTTCTCTTTGAAAGTATGCTGTAAATTTGTAAATTTATCAATTTAAATGAGTTTGTCTAATGAATATTGAAATATATATGGATGTATGTGTAGGTGAAAAGGATGAGACAAGAATATGAAAAATTGAACAAGGTCCAAATGAGCATTTGGGAGTGTTGCGAACTCTTGAACCAAGTGGTCGACGAAAGTGACCCCGATTTAGATGAACCTCAAATCGAGCACTTGTTGCAAACCGCAGAGGCCATACGAAAAGACTACCCTGACCACGATTGGCTTCACTTGACCGCCTTGATTCATGGTACATTTGAGCGAATAATAAGAATTAGTAAACAATATATTTCTACTTGTCATGCACGAATTATCATCCGTGTAATAAACTACATCTAGTTGGGACGGAGGGAGTACTTGTTACTTGTATATAAGCTATTTAACATTTGTGACAGATAGCTTATGTACAACAAACAAATTATATAATAAGCGTATTAATTTATGATCATACGTTTATTTTTATTTATTTTTATATTGTTTGATATCTTTTTAAATGTGAATTCTATAGATCTTGGAAAGGTTTTGTTGCATCCTAGCTTTGGCGAACTTCCTCAATGGGCTGTTGTTGGTGACACATTTCCAGTCGGATGTGCTTTCGATAAATCAATCGTTCACAACAAGGTCGATTTTCGTAGCAACTCATCTATCACATTAGTATTAACTTGTAATATACTATAAATCTTATGCTTTTGCTGTTTAATTAACTGCTCTGTTTCTTTTTATAACAACAGTATTTTGAAGAAAATCCTGACTACAATAATCCTATATATAATACGAAATATGGAATTTACTCTGAAGGATGTGGACTCGATAACGTTATGATGTCATGGGGACATGATGACTACATGTATTTGGTACAAATCGATACGCTAATCTTCATAAGTTCTTCTCGTTTTTTGTAGATCATCATCTTACAATTCGAATGATATTTTGTACATCGTTTACTTAGGTTGCAAAGGAGAATAGGACTACTCTTCCTTCGGCCGGGCTTTTCATCATAAGATATCATTCTTTCTATGGTATAAAGTTGTTTTAATCAAAATTTACAAACTCAAAATTTCCTAATAAAATGTAGTTTATCGTCGTTTTTTTAATTACAACAGCGTTGCATAGATCCGAAGCATATAAGCACTTGATGAATAAAGAAGACGCCGAGAATCTAAAATGGCTTCAAATATTCAAGTCTGTCTTTGTTCTCATAATGTTTAGCTTTTAGGCAATTCAGTAACTAATTTATCGATCGGTTTTAATTAGTTTAGTTAACTTCTGTCTATTTATGCGTATAGCAAGTATGACTTATACAGCAAGAGCAAGGTTCGAGTGGATGTCGAAAAAGTGAAGCCATACTATCAGTCTCTCATTGACAAGGTGAGATCATTGTTTCGAGTTTTCAATCAAACTTTGTAAAATTAATTTATGTATTTTTCTAGGCAATTTTTTAAGCTAATATATGTGTTGTGTGCAGTATTTTCCGGCAAAACTAAGGTGGTGAGAGCTTATAATCAAGTAATTGCTCATGATGAGCCAAATAATAAATAAGATTACTAGAATACATGCAATAGATGTTAGTAACGTGTTATGTTTGTTTAATTTGGTGTCGTTGATGTTTCATATTTGTTTTTGTAGTAGCAAGTGACTTATGTGCAAGTCTGATGTTAATATGGTTTGTTATATCATGACCAAAACAATTTGGTTAGGTCCGATATTAGTATGGTTTGGTTATATCGTGACCAAAACAAGTTGGTTTTCATCGGTGTATTTCATTGTGCTGTATGTATATTAATTTAATTCTTTATGTTGAATAAAAAGAGTTAATTATACCCGGAGTAGTGTAGGATCTAATGGCTTAATTTGAATATATTGAGAATGGCAGACTAAGTAGAATGAAACTCACGGTAGAATAAAAACTCACGCATGAGTGGATAAAAAGGCTACGGCCTAAATTCTTCTTATTATTAATCTACAAAACTCTGAGCAAAACAATAACATACGTCCCTTTTTATACCTAAACAAATAGATAAGGATAGACTTAAAATAAATAACTAATAATAGGATAAACACAAAATATATTCAAATTCCCATCTTGACTTTTTATCCTTGACCACGTTTTAATTTCTTGTTTCCTGCCACCATCACATAACACCCTTTCCAATCAGTTAGCCCAATAAAAACTTGGCCCAACTTAGTCTTTTCAGAAGCCCAACAATAATTTGGAAGTCCAACTTTAGCAAGCCCATTAACTATTCCTGCATCATCCTCCCTTTCTTCGGAAAGACTCGTCCTCGAGTCTACAAGTTTAAGGATCGAAACATCTAAATGATCATCAAAGACTACTGTTAAATTGTTTTTCATATCAACGTCAACATCGTCACAAGAGGGAATGTTAACAACTTCATTGGACATGTTTGTGTATTCATTAGTAACCGGAGTGCCGAATTCAACAATTTCAGTACTCTCTTCAGCCTTATACTCGTATTCTTCATCTTCTCCACCATCAGTATCATAAACAGGTTCGGTATATTCCTCCACAAAAGGTTCGGGAATATACTCCATATTAAAAATGTGATCAACAGTACACAAGTCCTGGACAGTTTCCTGTATGACTTCGTGAGTATCAATCACATAAAGAACTTGCTCAAACTCATGTATGACTTCTTCAACACTCGTTGAACGTGGCTGAAAATTCTGGTATTCAACGAAAGCTTCCTGCCGAAAATTTGCAGGCAAGAATTTTCGCTTTAATAATTTTTTCATCTTATCCCATGTTTTCACTTTAGATTTTCGAGCATACGCCCTTGATTTCCGAACATGTTCCCACCATAAAGAAGCGCGTTTACGCAACTTTATGGCCACCAATTTAACCTTGAGATTCTCCGGGATATCTTTGATATCAAAGATACGCTCAACCGTGCTTAACCAATCTAGAAAATCTTGCAGATGCATAGATCCGTTAAACTCAGGTATCTCTACTTTCATTCCTAGATGACGCAACGGACCTTCTCTATATTCCCGATGAGGACTCCTGGTTGCAAAGGGGTTTGTGTTTGCCCACTGATCGCGAGTTAGGTCCAAATTACTCCCTTCGTAATCAAACGCGCAGTTTAATTCCAACTCAGCGATTCTCCTATTCAAACGTGCGATCTCCGCATCTCGTGGATCATAATCAGCATGACGATCATATCTGTTATGATCACCATGAACATGCCCTCCACGATATCGATGTCGATCAGCCATCCCTGACTACTGATACCAAATAGTGTAGGATCTAATGGCTTAATTTGAATATATTGAGAATGGCAGACTAAGTAGAATGAAACTCACGGTAGAATAAAAACTCACGCATGAATGGATAAAAAGGCTACGGCCTAAATTCTTATTATTTTTAATCTACAAAACTCTGAGCAAAACAATAACATACGTCTCTTTTTATACCTAAACAAATAGATAAGGATAGACTTAAAATAAATAACTAATAATAGGATAAACACAAAATATATTCAAATTCCCATCTTGACTTTTTATCCTTGACCACGTTTTAATTTCTTGTTTCCTGCCACCATCACATAACACCCTTTCCAATCAGTTAGCCCAATAAAAACTTGGCCCAACTTAGTCTTTTCAGAAGCCCAACAATAATTTGCAAGTCCAACTTTAGCAAGCCCATTAACTATTCCTACATCACGGAGTCGAAGCGAAAATTTACGAATAAGGACGATAATTCATGAATATTAAGAAATCAATATAAATATTTCATATACACATCGTAACTATTTTAAATAAATAAAATATATGAGTTATAGTAATGCTTTACAAATAAGTTTTTCCAAAACAAATATTCAAAAAAGAAGATTAATTTTAGCAACGTCGATCCATGATCTCATTGAGTAACCTATCAGTCGTAATAATTTGGTTAAAACAATTGCATAAGTTAAATATTTACTGTAAAACATACACAAAAGTATCCTCGAAATTTGAAGTCTGACATGTCTACGTTTCTTGAAAGCGGAATCATGTATTATTTTAATAGTAGAAATTCAAATCTATAATATCCCTCTCAATGTAAAGAATCAGACGAAATTACATATTTGTCCATCATTTAACGGACTAATTTAACTGTCGTTAGGATTTAGACCACCATTGTGCTTTTGTAAAATCACATGGACTACCAGTGTAATTTTTAAAAGATAGAGATGATCGATATAGTTTTGGGTAAATTACAGGGACCAACAATATAATTAACTCTAAAGAAAATTAAAGATATGTTTCAAAGGGCTTTTACCTAGCAGAGTTAGAAAGGGCGGGTCTTAATATAATCATATTCGTCATTCTAGTATAAACGAGAAGCAAATTTCGAGAACCAGAGATAGTATCAAAGTCACACAAAATCTTTAGTACAGAGCATATTACATGTTTATACTTACTACAGTAATATTTTTCAAGGATTTCATTAATGTATAAAAAAGGTAAAAAAAAAAAAAAAAAGGTAGAATATTTTCTCTGTTCGGGCTACACGGGAAGCTGGGTAATCCAACCCTATATTCTGATGTACGCAATCCAGCATGATTACTCCCTGGCTGTTTTCAAACAATCTATTAGAACTTGGATCCGGTTTGACCCGAATCCAATTCGTCCACTAAACTTCCTTGATAACTACTAATGTGTACTTATTAAGTTAGTAATCGTGTTTTACTAAATGACCATTACATTAGTTGTTAATGAGTCATAAGTACCATTATTTGTATAATATTAATGAGAAATAAGTATCCATTAACTTAGTGATTAATGGAGTCATTTCGATAGCCTTTGTGGTTACCATGTAATTCTTATATGATGGAGTTAGGAGGTGCATAGAAAGAGTAGAACTAAGACAACAAATACAAACACATATGAGAGAACATTGATAAAGACAAGATATTGTTCTTGTCCAATTCGTGTATGTTTATGGCAAATAAGATCAGAGAATCTTAGGTTGCGAACCATGGAAGCCTTCCATTCGTGATCGCTTTCTCGATCGGTGATCTAAACAATCGATCCTATCCATTCCGCCATATGTATTCGGGTACGTTCCGAATTCTCTAAATACTACATTGGTATCCGAGCCATATGTTTAGAATCCCGATTGTATTTTTAGTAAACCAAATATTAATCGGTAATTTTTCCTATGTGATTGGTACTTAATCGTAAAAAAGTATGTTATATGAATTATAATATATTAAGTAGTTTTGATGCGATAGCTTGATGAAATTATTGATTTATGTGCCATTTTATTGATGTTTGTTTAGTTGCTATTAATTCATGGTAATTCAATTAAACTTTATGTGGTGATGGCACATGCAAGCAAGTATAACAATTTATAAAAATCAAAGGTCATTGATCAAATCAAAATCGTTTAGTCTAAATAGATTTCGAGTTTGAGTGCTTGATTTGGGAAAAAGAGTGGATCGAATGTTTTAACTCCAATAATTGTGCAAACCCCGATTTGAAATCTGGATTTCAAGGGCGTAAAACAATCGATGAGATTAACCTTATTCAATTGGAACCGAATAAGTTAATATCTTAGGGTGAAGATTGATTCCGATATCGACCGAAATCTTGATCGAAATTGTATTATCGACTGGAGGGATTTAATGTAATTAATTTGGGCAGAGTAACATTAATTCATCCAGTGTTGTCGAATGAATGATCTCGTTTTTGTATTTATAGATGTTATGAGGGAATGGTGACGTGGCACATGTCCCTTTCATGGTTGTAACAAACTTTGTGTGACGACCCGGAAATTTCCGACCAAATTTAAACTTTATCTTTATAAGATTCTGACACGATAAGCAAAGTTTATTAAACCGAGTCCCAAAATGTTGGAACTATTTTTTTTTTCATGAATGCATTTGACTTTGACTATTTTCGACGATTCACGAACAATTGTTTGTAAATATATATGTACATATGTATTTTGTATATGTAAGTATATATAATAATCTGAAATTATAAAATATAAAAATTAAATATTAGATTCAAATATGTAAAATAAGAAACAAAACAATTAAGTGAAATTTAAAATGAGTCTATATATATGATTTCTATAGTTACTATGATATGTATATTATAATAAGATTTATAAATAATAAATATTCAATAAAAGTATTACATATTATATAACTATTAAAGATTACATAATAAATAAATTGTAATATTAATGTATTACATGTAATTATAAGATTAATTCTAATTGATATATTATTATTACATTCATCATTATTATTAATATTAATATCTATACTAATAGTATATTTAAAAATTATTTTGTAAAATTTGATACATATGAATTGTTATGTTATTATCATTATTATAGTTATCATTGTTAATATCATTATTATTATAATTAGTAATTATAAATTTTACTAGTATTATTATTAAATATTATTATTATAATTATCATTATAATTATTAGAATTAATACAATTTATTATTATTATCATTAATAATATCATTTTTAATATTGTTATTAATAATTATTATTACCATTATTGTTAATATTATTATTATTATTATAAATATTATTAGTATTATTAGTATTTATTATTAATATAATTATATTATAATTAATATTATTTATATAAAAGAAAAATCGACAAATAGAATTTGGTTATCAAATATTATTTATTACTATGTTAAATTGGTTTTACTGTCACAAATTGGTACGAATTTGTTGAAATTAGGTAATAAGCAGATTCGATATATTCTTGTTTTATTTAATTCTCTGTTCTTTTTTTTTGTCTGATTGAGAAATTGATACCCATGTCCCTTATAAGATTGATCGACTTCAGTTGAAGATTATGCCAAATAACTTCACGTTATCAAATATCAATCACTAACACCCCTAACAGTTATAATTATCAAAATAATATATATATATATATATATATATATATATATATATATATATATATATATATATATATATATATATATGAAGAACAAGTTTCCTGCCCTGTTCGTGGTTCAAACTTCAAAAGGTTCGATTTTGAAATAAATTTCAAAATGTAATAATGCAGATATCTTAGGATTGATGCGTTTAAACTATCTGCAAGGTTTGAATATCCAAATTTCTATATTGAATTTGAATTTTGGAGTCAAAATTATTTTATAAAAAGTCAACTGAATGTTCAAAGATCAAATTGAAGTTTTACAAGTCGTATCTGTTGAAATTAAAGATTCCTAAAGTTTTTATGAATCATTTGAAGCACAACTCATGTTGTAATTATTTTCTAAAACATCCCAAAAACTTGAAATCAATGATCGAGTTGTGTTGTTCTTCGCGAAGGCTGTTACAGCCATTTTATTTATATATTTTTTTTCTCTCAGATTAATCCAAATCAACCACCAAGGATTTCATCCGTTTAAAATACGTATCCTAATTCAATTCTTAAACTTGATTTAATAAGTTTTAGTCTGGGTTCTGGTCGACTAAATTGAGGAAGAAGAAAAAGAAAAGGAAAACAGTTAAACATTACGGGTTAAATGTGTTTGGGTCAGATATATAAACAGAAAAACCAAATTGGTTGAATGGTTAAGCGTGTTTCGGATTAATCAAGAGGTTGGGGGTTCGAGCCCGGGTATGGGCTGTTATTTTTGGAACTCATTTAATTTAAGGTAGTTTTCTAATTTTGTTATTTTTATTATTATTATTATTATTATTATTATTATTATTATTATTATTATTATTATTATTATTATTATTATTATTATTATTATTATTATTATTATTATTATTATTATCATCATCATTTTTACTATTATTATTATTATTATTATTATTATTATTATTATTATTATTATTATTATTATTATTATTATTATTATTGTTATTATTATTATTATGATTATTATTGCTAGTGTTAATTATTATTGTTAAAATTGTTATTATTACAAATATTATTATCATTACTTAGTATTATTGTTATTATTACTAATATTAACATATGTATTATTACTATTATAATTATAATTATGATCATTATTATTGTTATTAACATTATTATGAACATAATACAATTTAGCATTATAAACATTATTATAAATCTCATAATTGTTATTATCATAATTAAAAGTATTATATCTATTATTATTATTACTATGAGTATTACTTATGATATTATTAGTAATTTTTAAAAACTTAACTATTATTGTCATTATGATGAAAAGGTTTATTATTAATAGCACTATGAAAATAATACAAATTATTATTATTTTCGTAAATATTAGTATTAGTATCATTTTAGACTTATTATTATTATAAAAGTATAATTATTAGGATTACCACTAGTAATAAGATTGTTATAATAATTATTATTATTAGATATTATGTAATAATATCAAAATTATTAATTTCATTACCATTATTATTAAATTATCCATCTTATTAAAACTACTGATGTTATCATTATTATTAATATCAGTATTATCATTATATTATTTCAAATATTATCTTAGTATTATTAAAATACCGTTTTTAACAGACAAATGATATACATATATATATAAATATAGAAATATATTTAATATATAAAACATAACAAACTTAATATCTTATTTAGTTAAAATATATAAAATGAATACATGGTACATATAAGTTATTAACATAAAAACGATATAACTAATAAATTTATATACATATTTGTCCGATTACAAATATGAGTGTTAACATATATGCAAATAATATAGGTTCGTGAATCTGAGGCCAACCTTGCACTTGTTCAATGACGTCATGTGTATTTTTACTACGAAATACAGTATTGTGAGTTTCATTTGCTCCCTTTTTAAATGCCTTTGCAATATATATTTTTGGGACTGAGAATACATGCACTGCTTTTATAAATGTTTTACGAAATAGAAACAAGTAATCAAAACTACATTCTATGGTTGGATTATCGAATCGGATATGCCCCTTTTTAGCTTGGTAGCCAAAGAATTAGGGAAATGGCCCCTAATTGACGCGAATCCTAAAGATAGATCTATGGGCCTTGACACGTCCCATTCGGGTTACGAATGCTTTAGTATTTCGATTATCATGTCCGATGAGAGTCCCGGAATGATGGGAATATTCTATATGCATCATGTTTGTTCGGTTATCAAGCGTTCACCATATGAATGATTTTTATCTCTATGCCGTGCGAAATGCCTGATATGAGATTATGTTTATGAGAAATGGAAATAAAAATCTTGTGGTCTATTAAATTATGGAAATGATTGATTACGATAAACTAATGAACTCACCAACCTTTTGGTTGACACTTTTAAGCATGTTTATTCTCATGTATGAAAGAAATCTTCCGCTATGCATTTGCTCATTTTAAAGATATTACTTGGAGTCATTCATGGCATATTTCAAAAGACGTTGCATTCGAGTAGTTGAGTTCATCAAGAATATTATTAAGTCATTTAAAGTTGGATATATTATGAAATGGTATGCATGCCGTCAACTTTCGATGTGATGAAAGTTTGTCTTTTAAAAACGAATGCAATGTTTGTAAAATGTATCATTTAGAGGTCAAATACCTCGTGATGTAATCATATGTTATTGTATTCGTCCTTATGGATTGGGACGGGTCGTCTCACGTGGTATCAGAGCGGTGGTCTTAGCGAACCAGGTCTGCATTAGTGTGTCTAACTGATAGTCGTTATGATGCATTAGTGTCTGAACTTCGACCGTGTCTGCATGTCAAAAGTTTTGCTTATCATTTTTGTTGGAAATTGCCTGCTTACCATTCTTAGTCTAGATACATCTTATTGCATTGATTGCATGAATAGTGTATAGACAAAATTCATATCTTAGCATATCTGCTAATTCATATCTTAGCGTATCTATTACTGTAAACTTAGCCTGTCATATTCCGTAAATTCCTCCGTAATCTACGAAATCTTTTGATCTATATATATAGATATTCTATGTAATTAGAATACCACCCGATAGCTAGAAAATCATTTCATGTCGAAAAATTATTTATTCAATAGTACGAAATGGAATTCGTCATTAGTTCAGGTCCCTCGGATTCCGAAATGGAATCCAACTCAAGCTCTGAAAGCAGTGTGACCGGAATGGACCAACCAATGAGCCATCATCTATTCTGGATGAATTGGGGTTGGGTTCGTAGCCTACTTAATCATTGGAGACAAGAAGAAGGTGATCCTTTTCATCCACCACATTGCCTTCTCGGCGAAGAACCTGAAGCACTTACCGGTGAACCTGTCCGAAATACAATTTCTTCTCTCATTTTCAGAGTATCTCGTCACGATTATATACTACATCAAATTCTAGATTTTATTTATCCGCTCGTCCGAACCGACAATCACCCCGGTGTAATAGAAGAAGTCAACGAACTTTGCGCTCGGGTAGTGGCTTTGAAAAATATTGTGCAAAGGTTACAAACACCAGCAGCAGCACCAGCAGCATAACCAGTACCACCATCATCAAGGTCAACAACCACAACCGCGTCGTAAACCTCAACTTTACAATCTATACCTCGAGCGTCAACGTCATACGCACCATAGATACCAAGGAGTACCAACAACAACAACTGATGAAGTATTGATCCATAACTTCATTGGAGAAACATCCTTTGACGATTATGTAATCTCTAAAGTCTTAGAGATTAATTATTCTAGCTCAAACCAAAACGCAAATGAGTTTAATATCATATTAACTCATTAAATCCATGATTACATCTGAAGAAAATATATATGTATATATGTTTTCATAAAGATTGTAATTAAAAATTCTTTTGCACAAACTGTTAATGGTGAAAATATTTTAACGGGTAGGTAATACCCGAGAAATATTTAAATTTCACATTAATAAGTTACACTGTATATTCTCTGAATCTGATTCAACAGTCATTCACTATCCTACTTACATCTGCAGATATACGAATCCGTTCACCATAGAATAACCATTTTCATTCAATTTCATATTTGGATTTTGACCTATCAGAATCCAACAAGTGGCATAACGAAGAAAACATTGGACAAAATAAAATTTGTTAGAAATAAACAAATTAACTATGAGAAATTCTGGTAAGAAACCACGCTAACAAAATCCTAGCTAACTGTTAATTCCGTATTACATTTTATTTATCGCAATTTATTTATCGCAATTTTAATCCTCGCAATTTTATTTATCGTCATTTAATTTCTGTTATTTATTTTACGCACTTTAAATATCGTCGTATAAATCGGGACACATATACAATGTTTTGACATATCATATTGACGTTATCTATATATATTATTTAGAATAACCATAGACACTCTATACGCTGTAATGCTCGAGTTCGCTATACAGGGTTGAGGTTGATTCTAAATAATATATATACTTTGAGTTGTGATCGAGTCTGAGACATGTATATAATGGGTCACGACACGTATTAATTAATTCGAATATTATATATTAAACTATATATGAATTTTTGAACTACTAATTGTGGACTACTAACTGTGGACCAATAATATTGGATAATTAAAATGAATTAAAATATTGATTATAACATATGAAACTAAACAATTCTTCAAGTTTGCCACTTGATTTCATCTTAAATCTCATTTGTAACTTGACGATTACAATCTGCGTTCAAACTTTTCATGATTCTTAAAAACACCTCAATCGAGAGGATGAACCAACCGCACTTCATTTACGAAAGAAAAGATTGACGCATATAGTTATGCACCTGAAAATGCTCGGAACCTGAGTAAACATTTAACACGTATCTGTGCTAGCTCCTTTGGCGTTGTTATTACCAAAAATAACTTTACAATCCCTCTCCAAATTAGCCAATTTTCTCATAGCTCCAGCAAGACAACTTCGACTTTTCATTATAGTAAACCTTATCATAACTTTGATATATAAGTTACCTTTCGTCATCGATACGGGGAGAACCGTTTATGTTCCACCACATTAGCAATAAACTTACCAACGATTTCACTAATCTTTAATTTTCAGAAAAATCGTTATATTCATTGGAACCCTATCATATACTCATCCGCACCTTGTAACAAGAATTACCATACCAATTATTGAGAATCAGCAATCAGTATTTTGAAAACTCGCAGCATGTCTACATCAACGAGTTATATATACATATAACGTCTACCTCCAAGACTTACATACTTCGAATGTGAAGTTTCTGAAAAACACACTGAACTGTGAAATAGTTCTCGAAATGCTGATGAAGCAGCAAAAACTATAAACGACCTTAACAGTAAAAAGTTTTATGATAAAGAGTAGTGGATTGGAAAAGCTTAGGAAAAGAGAACATTTGGTACTGGAAAACGGATTGAGCAAAGTATGAAGGAGGCTGTGGATAAATCACAAAGACTAAACCTGCCTTCAAAGAATCCAAATGATTTAGTATATGCTGAAGTCATTAACGAATACCTTGCTCCCGACTCTAAACCCTTGCGAACAATATTCTTCATCATCCTCTGATATTAGAAATTCTAAGATATCATCATATCTATCATTATAAATATCCTCCATATTTCTGAAGATATATCCATAATTATTCTTATCTGAAATCATTTACCTCTTCACGTTATCTGTATTACATCATAAAAGAAACTATTTTAGTTTCTAAATTCTGAAACCTTCGAGTTTATAAATATGAATGTTTTTGAAGTAGTGTTGGGAGCTGAAGCACGAGTTACTATAATATAATGACACTTGATCAACGTGATTATATTACAGTAAGTCATGCTGAGTTTCTAAATGGAACGTGATGATTCACAGATCATAATGTCATCATGTGCCATTTTACACGACTCTTGCATTCTACTTAACCTCTAGACATATCAAGAAAATATTTTTCTTGATAATTCGGTCCTTTCTAGGATATTCTGGTAATTTGACAAATCAATATCGTGCCATTACAATTTTCTTTTTAGAACAATAACTATGTTCATTTCAAAATCCATACCGACAAATTCTGGACCATTATTCGCTTGACTTGAAGTTGGAAAGAGGAGACAAAAGTATGGAACTCTTGAATATAAAAGAAAATATAAAGCTCGACAACAACACATAAATTACAAACCGTGCATATCAATACGTATTGCCACGTAAAGGCACGGGAGAATTAAAAACATTATAACCCTAAGGGCGAAGTAGAAGAAAAAAGATTCCTCCGGTGGAAGTTGGAAAAGAAGAATGATTGTGGCGATAGTAAGGATAAGGACAAGAATCAGAACTGGATTAAGCATTATCACAATCTTTTGAATTTGGGAATTGAGTATAGGAGTGGTAAAAATAATGGAAGGAAAAAGTTTAATTTATAATGGAAAATATTGGACAGAGTAATCGAGGCAGATCACCATATTTAATTATAGAGATCTTAATTTCCTTAATCGCCGAAGAATCAAATCTTTTAGATTTCGAAGATTTTCTTTAAATCCCTTGAATTTCGGAATTCAACCCGACTACGTCAAAAATTAAGACAAATCTTTACTTCTTCATTTCACTCTTTTGTCATGGCTTCAATTATACTCTTTGCGTAAACAAATTGTTTTATCCATATTACTCAATGATGATAAAACTCTAATTATTAACTCATATTCGTCATAAAAACATTTTTATTGTTAGCCATGACGACCTCAATCAAATTTCGGGGACGAAATTTCTTTAACGGGTAGGTACAGTGACGACCCAGAAATTTCCGACCAAATTTAAACATTATCTTTATAAGATTCTGACACGATAAGCAAAGTTTATTAAACCGAGTCCCAAAATGTTGGAACTATTTTTTTCTTGAATGCATTTGACTTTGACTATTTCCGACAATTCACGAACAATTGTTTGTAAATATATATGTACATATATTTTATGTAAATGTAAGTATATATAATAATCTGAAATTATAAAATATAAAAATTAAGTATTAGATTCAAATATGTAAAATAAGAAACAAAACAATTAAGTGAAATTTAAAATGAGTCTATATATATGATTTATATAGTTACTATGATATGTATATTATAATAAGATTTATAAATAATAAATATTCATTAAAAGTATTACATATTATCTAACTATTAAAGATTACATAATAAATAAATTGTAATATTAATGCATTACATGTAATTGTAAGATTAATTCTAATTGATATATTATTATTACATTCATCATTATTATTAATATTAATATATGTACTAATAGTATATTTAAAAATTATTTTATAAAATTTGATACATATGAATTGTTATGTTCTTATCATTATTATAGTTATCATTGTTAATATCATTATTATTATAATTAGTAATTATAAATTTTACTAGTATTATTAATAAATATTATTATTATAATTATCATTATAATTATTAGAAAATAATACAATTTATTATTATTATCATTAATAATATCATTAATAATATTGTTATTAATAATTATTATTACCATTATTGTTAATATTATTATTATTATTATAAATATTATTAGTATTATTAGTATTTATTATTAATATAATTATATTATAATTAATATTATTTATATAAAAGAAAATCGACAAATAGAATTTGGATTCAGTTACCTGTATCTATCCTCCTATGTTAAATTGGTTTTACTGTCACAAATTGGTACGAATTTGTTGAAATTAGGTAAAAAGCAGATTCTATATATTCTTGTTTTAATTAATTCTCCGTTCTTTTTTTTTTTGTCTGATTGAGAATTTGATACCCATGTCCCTTATAAGATTGATCGACTTCAGAGGAAGATTATGCCAAATAACTTCACGTTATCAAATACCAATCACTAACACCCCTAACAGTTATAATTATAGAAATTAATATATATATATATATATATATATATATATATATATATATATATATATATATATATATATATATATATATATATATATATATATATATATATATATATATATATATATATATGAAAAACAAGTTTCCTGCCCTGTTCATGGTTCAAACTTCAAAAGGTTCGATTTTGAAATAAATTTCAAAATGTAATAATGCAGATATGTTAGGATTGATGCGTTTAAACTATCTGCAAGGTTTGAATATCCAAATTTCTATATTGAATTTGAATTTTGGAGTCAAAGTTATTTTATAAAAAGTCAACTGAATGTTCAAAGATCAAATTGAAGTTTTACAAGTCGTATCTGTTGAAATTAAGGACTCCTAAAGTTTTTATGAATCATTTGAAGCACAACTCATGTTGTAATTATTTTCTAAAACATCCTAAAAACTTGAAATCAATGATTGAGTTGTGTTGTTCTTCGCGAAGGCTGTTACAGCCATTTTATTTTTAATTTTTTTTCTCTCTGATTAATCTAAATCAACCACCAAGGATTTCATCCGTTTCAAATACGTATCCTAATTAAATTCTTAAACTTGATTTAATAAGTTTTAGTCTGGGTTCTGGTCGACTAAATTGAGGAAGAAGAAGAAAAGGAAAATAGTTAAACATTACGGGTTAAATGTGTTTGGCTCAGATATATAAACAGAAAAACCAAATTGGTTGAATGGTTAAGCGTGTTTCGAATTAAGTAAGAGGTCGGGGGTTTGAGCCCGGGTATGGGCTGTTATTTTTGGAAATCATTTCATTCAAGGTAGTTTTCTAATTTTGTTATTTTTATTCATTCGTTGACAGGAGCGAGCAGAAATAGAGAGCGTAAAGAGGGTCAACTCATGAATATTGGCCTGCTTTCCTTTCTTCTGTTGCTAATTTTGTTATTATTATTATTATTATTATTATTATTATTATTATTATTATTATCATTTTTACTAGTATTATTAATATTATTATTATTATTAATATTATTATTATTATTATTATTATTAATAATAATATTATTATTATTATTATTATTATTATTATTATTATTATTATTATTATTATTATTGTTGTTGTTATTATTATTATGATTATTATTGCTAGTGTTAATTATTATTATTAAAATTGTTATTATTACAAATATTATTATCATTACTTAGTATTATTGTAATTATTACTAATATTAACATATGTATTATTACTATTATAATTATGATCATTATTATTGTTATTAACATTATTATGAACATAATACAATTTAGCATTATAAACATTATTATAAATATCATAATTGTTATTATCATAATTAAAAGTATTATATCTACTACTATTATTATTACTATGAGTATTACTTATGATATTATTAGTAATTTTTAAAAACTTAACTATTATTGTCATTATGATGAAAAGGTTTATTATTAATAGCACTATGAAAATAATACAAATTATTATTATTTTCGTAAATATTAGTATTAGTATCATTTTAGACTTATTATTATTATTATTATAAAAGTATAATTATTAGGATTACCACTAGTAATAAGATTGTTATAATTATTAATATTATTAGATATTACGTAATAATATCAAAATTATTAATTTCATTACCATTATTATTAAATTATCCATCTTATTAAAACTACTGATGTTATCATTATTATTAATATCAGTATTATCATTATATTATTTCAAATATTATCTTAGTATTATTAAAATACTATTTTTAACAGACAAATGATATACATATATATATAAATATAGAAATATATTTAATATATAAAACATAACAAACTTAATATCTTATTTAGTTAAAATATATAAAATGAATACATGGTACATATAAGTTATTAACATAAAAACGATATAACTAATAAATTTATATACATATTTGTCCGATTACAAATATGAGTGTTAACATATATGCAAATAATATAGGTTCGTGAATCTGAGGCCAACCTTGCACTTATTCAATGACGTCATGTGTATTTTTACTACGAAATACAGTATTGTGAGTTTCATTTGCTCCCTTTTTAAATGCCTTTGCAATATATATTTTTGGGACTGAGAATACATGCACTGCTTTTATAAATGTTTTACGAAATAGAAACAAGTAATCAAAACTACATTCTATGGTTGGATTATCGAATCGGATATGCCCCTTTTTAGCTTGGTAGCCAAAGAATTAGGGAAATGGCCCCTAATTGACGCGAATCCTAAAGATAGATCTATGGGCCTTGACACGTCCCATTCGGGTTACGAATGCTTTAGTATTTCGATTATCATGTCCGATGAGAGTCCCGGAATGATGGGGATATTCTATATGCATCATGTTTGTTCGGTTATCAAGCGTTCACCATATGAATGATTTTTATCTCTATGCCGTGCGAAATGCCTGATATGAGATTATGTTTATGAGAAATGGAAATAAAAATCTTGTGGTCTATTAAATTATGGAAATGATTGATTACGATAAACTAATGAACTCACCAACCTTTTGGTTGACACTTTTAAGTTTATTCTCAGGTATGAAAGAAATCTTCCGCTGTGCATTTGCTCATTTTAAAGATATTACTTGGAGTCATTCATGGCATATTTCAAAAGACTTGCATTCGAGTAGTTGAGTTCATCAAGAATATTATTAAGTCATTTATAGTTGGATATATTATGAAATGGTATGCATGCAGTCAACTTTCGATGTGATGAAAGTTTGTCTTTTAAAAACGAATGCAATGTTTGTAAAATGTATCATTTAGAGGTCAAATACCTCGCGATGTAATCATATGTTATTGTATTCGTCCTTATGGATTGGGATGGATCGTCTCACTTTGTCCATCCCGAGGGCTGACGTGGCACCTGTCCCTTTCATGGGAGTAATAGAGCAAATCCTAACAAACTTTCCTAGATTCATGGTCTGTCGTGGCGTGCAGTTTATTTGTATGCTTGTTCCGGGATCAAGTACTCGTTCTGGGACAGTGCACTTACTCTGGGATGGAGTGTCTGTGTCGGGACAATGCACTTACAGCGTGCTTATTTCGGGGCGACGTGCTTGTCCCGGGATGTAAACTTATTACGGGCCAGGATAACTAAATCGGGAGGATGTGGTAATTCCGGGAGTGTGGTGGGTCCGACCAAGTCGTGATGGACGAGTGCCTTGATTAATCGAGAAGGACTTGTCTCGTGTTTATTCAAGTGTTTCTTCACGGTATTTATCGGTCAAGATTTGTTGCCGGTTTATCAACAGGATTATTTGTGTGTCAATATAGTCCTTGTCTTCTTAACGCCTTTGCATCCGGCTTGGTGATGCCGGTAGCGTGCATGCTTATCTGGGCTGGATCTTTACGTAGCTTCCCCGGCTAGCCTCTGTCCGGTACAATCGTTCCCGGGTTCATACATAAGTAACCCTCTGGTCAGGTTACTGCGGTGATGCCGGGAAGATGTTCTTTCCCGGGATGAGCTACGCCAGGTGAACCCCAGTCGGGATGCTGCTACTTAGTGTCTTTTGGAGACGGATCATTATGCGTATCATCAAGTCCCCCCCAGTTTGGTGAGATCAGCTGGGACAGCTGCGTTGCCAAACTTAAAATAACATACCCCACGTGCGTGATTCGACATGCAATTAATGCGCGTTGCATTCTGTCTTAATCATAGTAAAGTCTTTCGCGTGTTTCGATGCACCTTTTCTAGTACTGTGGGGCCCGCGTGGGATATTTGCCTATATAAGCGACCACTTATCTTCATTTAAGTTTTTCCAGTTTCGATATTCTTCATTTTACAGAGAAATAATTTTCGTATCTTTCTTGATTTTAATCTTTCTTCATTTTCTTCTTCGTTCAGCATACCTCCCAGACCTTCTAATCCTCTTCATGACGTATTACGTGCATCTAGCAACGTTAATCAAGCCTATCTTGATAGGGTTTATTATATATTCTCTCGATTACGAGATTTAGGGCCGGTGATACCCAGGTCGTAACAGCATGCGTGTGGGCCCCCACCAAATCATTGTGTTATAGGGCCCCACCAAATCATTGTGCTATCTATTTGAGGCCTTTCGAGGTTTCAAATCTTAGGTATCCATTCACGCGTTTTTTCATGAAGGTCCTTAACTTCTACGGTCTCAGCGTCACACGTTTGCATCCCAATGGCTTTCGTTCGATCGTGTTGTTTGAAATGTATTTCAATGGCCTTGGGATGGTCTTGAGTTTAAATATTTTCAAAAGTATATTCCAACTGACTTCATACCGTAAAGGGTGGTATACGTTTACTGACGAGATTGGTTTTCTTGGGGAGCCGTCAGTGATTGCAGATAACTGGGTGCAATCGTTTGTTTTTGCAAAGTGTGCTGCTTTTCCGATGAGGGATGCGCAGTCTTATTTGTTTAGGTCCTTGACTATGCAAGAACTGAGACAGCTGTCGGAACTAGGTGTAGAGATGGTTGACCAAATGAGGGACTTGAAAATCCCTCAAAGGACGTATAACGAGAATGTGTTGGTGATGGAAAATGTCAGCAATAATTGGAGTCATTCTGACAGGATTTCTGTTGCTCGTAGAGGTGGAAGAGGTATGTATCCTGCAATTTTCTTACTCTTTCGTAATTGTGATTTATGGAATGACATTTATGAGTCGTGCAGAGTTAACCGTGTCGGAGGTTCTCCGAGCAACGATCCTGGACGGAATGGTCTTTACCGACAGAGTGATAGAGGGTGCTGTAACACCCCGTCAAAATCGACATTGACGTAGATGTTAACTCTGGTCCCAGTGCATGGCTTAACTTCTAAGTACATCAAAGTTCTACAGCGGAAGCATAATATATAAGTACCTGAGACAAAACATGCTTAAAAGTGTCAACCAAAAGGTTGGTGAGTTCATAGGTTTATCATAAACAATGATTTTGACAATAATGATAGATCACAAGATTTCGTTTAAAGTTGATTAATATAGAAATATCAATCTAAAAGTGTTGCTGCAGTTTGTAATATCGCCACTAAACAAAATTTACCCTGTGACACCTTGTACTGTCAGTGTCGTGGAATCATTATTATGTAACCAAAGACCAGCGGTTAAATGGTTAGAGACGTTACTCTCAATAGATCTATTTACAATAATTAAGTTTGCATTTAAACGTAGCAATTAACGATATTACGGTAGGGATTTAGCATGAATCAAAGCATGATAGCATAGTTAACAATTTAGTACTTGTGTCTAAGCGTAAAACAGTTATAAAGCAAGCATGTGTCTCACCCCAAAAGTTATAAAAGCAGTTATGAAACAGTAAAAAGTGGGGCTATGAAGTTCACCTTAGTAGCAAGTAAATTATTCCACGCAAAGAAGAATGAACGGAGTAAGTGATCGGAGATCTTAACCTAGAGATATAATCCGTGATTAGTTAATATCTAACAGACATAAAATTTGTTTATTAATATTGCAACTATATTAACAGTGATGGTTTTCGAGAAAAGTTCCTATTTCTCAAAAGTTTCTATTTTTGGAAACCTACTATATATGGAAAGCTTCCACTTATAGTAAGCTCCTAGTTTAAAGAAGTTTGGGTTATAATTCTTCACAAAAATGTTGTACAATCTTTCCCAAACTTCGTTGCTATCATGCAAGTCACTCGAATGATCACTTGTTACCGGGCGCCCAGGATTCTTGACCAGAATCTAAGTCATGGCATTCGAAATCCACAAGCAGTTCCCATAAGGCAACAAGGACCACCCTAGGCCACAAGTAGTGGTGAGGTTCGTATAAAGTGCACATTATCTTTTAATTATAACTTTCACGTTATAGGTGTATACACACAATGAATTATTAATGTACTTAATAATTATATATGTGATAATATAACCTAAGTATTATTTAATATATAGTTATTATACCTTAATATGTCTTATATATATTAAATATAATTACCTTTAAATAAATACTCAAATTACTTCAAAAATAATAGTGTTTTATTAATTGAACATTATTCAAAAATGTGTAAATAATTAATTAAATATCTAAAAATTATATACATAATTTTTATAGTCTTAGTTAATCATATAGATTAGTAGAAAAAATTTAAGAAAATCTTTTTGTTACATTTTTGTATTTATTTTTGTTTTTACCCTTAATTTATTCACAAAACAAGTTTAATTCTATATAATTACTAAATAAACCTAAACAATTATTTTTATAATTTTTATAAGTTTCTATCAGTCTAATAACCTGTAAAAAAAATATTTAAAAAAATATTTTTTCTTTTTTTATATTTATTCTTAATTCACCTTCGTATTACATAATAATAGAGTTTAATTATATAATAATTACCAATTCGATCCAAGTAATTATTTTTATAATTTTTTCAGATCTATATAAGTTTTATAAACTCATGAAAATTTTATATATATTTTATTTTTGGTTAAAAATATTTATTACGAATTTTACATTGTTTTTATGTTTAAATACTACACAATTCGTATTTAATTATAAATAATATTTCATAAATTATCAAAATTATTTTTATACATCATAATACTTATAATACTAGTTATAACATATAAACATAACTAATTTCGAATTTTACAAAGAATATACAATAAATATAAATATAATCGACAATATTAAAAAAAATAATAAAAATAGAAAGTACCTCAAATTTTCTTCAAGGTTTCGAGAGAATAACTTAAGTTTTTGTTTTTGGCAAGAAAAAATGAATGAGGAGTCATGTATTTATAGGTAAAAATGGTTGGTGAAAAGAAAAAAATAAAATAAAATAAAGGTGCCAATTTTGACAAAAAAAGAAAACATGTTAAAAATATTTTTAATAAGTTTTATCTTTGAAAATATTTAGTCAAAATTCATGGGCTCATTATTTAATTTATAAAAAAAAACTTTTTTTATAAGCTAAAAATAAATATAATGATTAAAATAACTTATCATTTAATTAATAATTATGTTACATATAGTTTTAAATATAATACACATTAATATTAATATTAGCTAAAGTTATTTTATATAATTAGTGTAAAATTTAGTTAACAAATCGTGTCGAGTAAAAATAAATATTTGTTCAACGTTGAATTTAATTATATATTACATTTGGATAACAACCCTATAGGCGAATTAGTCAATTCAAGTATAGAAATGTGAGGGTTGTTATAGGTGCAACCCCAGCTTCTACCAGCCGTCGTCGGGCTCCGCCTCCTGATGACTTGGAGTCTTCAAATGGCGGATCCGCAGATGGCAAGTTAATTCGTCGCACTAGGCGTCGGGTTGAGCCGACTGCTGCAACTGAGGGTATGTATTCTACATACTGTTACCTGTTTCTAAAAATGTTGCATACTGACTACGTTTTTGTTTTGTTTTTGTTTTTTTTGTAGGTCATGCCAGTGTGGCTTTGGCAGGGACGCAGGCGCCCGTTTCTGCAATGCCTTTGCTTGAAGGAAATACTTCCTAGGAGAGGGTGGAGCCGGCTGATAAGGAGAGTCCGGCAGTCGAGGAAGAGCCGGCGGAGAGGGAGACGGTTCAAGGGCACCATCACGGGAAGGAGCCTGTCATGGATGCTTCAGATTCTCGTCCTCGGCTAACAACAAATGCCGAACAGAATGTTTACGTTCTGCCCGACTGCAATATTGGGCTATTTCGTGATCTCATTTCATTGTGACTCATCAGACTATCCGATTTATAGGGAGTATCTGGATTTTATTACTTTTTCGGCCCTGAAAGAGGCGTTAGCTGCTCTTTCTGCTACACAGGAACGACATTTGCGCTCCCAGTTTGCCGTGTTCGCTCAGCATCTTGCGGCGGATGAATTAGATCGGAGCGAGGCTGATGCTCGTCGTATTCACGATCATTGTGTGATGCTCAGCATCTTATCGGGGACTAATGCACGTATTGAGAGGGAGCTTGCGTCACAAAGGAAGCCTTGGACTTCACCCGAGATGAGTTACAGGTTTCCCGAGAGGCCTTGGAAGCTTCGAAGGCAGCGCTTGCCCGGGAGCAAGAGACGGTCGCCCTTCTCTCTGATGATAATAAGAAGTTATCAGAGAAGGTGTCGGCAACATTGGGTGAACTTACCCGCCTTCAACATGGTATACCCGTACTTTTTTCCCGCCTACTGAAGTCCTCCATTGTTCATCGGCCGTTCAATGCCTTTATCGAGGCCATCAAAAAGTTAACCACTTTTGAGGTGTTAAGGTGAGTGCAGTATTTCTTGCCGTCTGGAAGTGCTGCTCAAAAGATGAAGAACGACCTAAGCGCTACTTGTGTTCAAGATTGCCGACGAGCGCACGAGGCTCTCGGTCAGATTAGTTTTAAAGAATTGGACAAGATCTGTAGGTATGAGAACTCATCCGTGGAGGATATTATAAACTACCGACAGTAGAGATATGCACTCGGTTGTGTTTGTTTTTTGTTGTTAATGTAACGTCTTTACATTTTTTACGTCTCGTGTGTAAACTAGTTTATTTGAATTTGAGTTGTTTGCTTGTGTCATGACAATAACTTAGATATCTAGACTACGCGTGAGTATGGTCGAGATGTTTATACGGTAAAACCGGACCATCAATAATTTGGTCGGACACTCCCATAATCCGAGAAGGTTCTTCAAGAGTTGTCCTCCTACCAACGAAAGCTAGAAGGCATTTCTTCTGGCGGTAGGTCTGAGATATGCCAAAAGACTTATGATTGTGTTTGTGTCATATTCAGAGTCGTTACAGTGTACAAGTATATAAAATGAAACTTTATTGATGACTTATATGTAGAAATAATTTGAGTACATAAGTGTGTTGTATCGCTGCTATCCGAGTGGGTGATCAGTCCTCCCGGTTGCAGGAAAGTTACACATGGTATTTCTTTAAATGGAAAGCATGCCAAGGGCGTTGTATCGAAATTCCGTCTGGTGTTTCCAGGTGGTATGCGCCATAGTCAGATATGCCGACAACCCTGTAAGGTCCTTCCCATCGTGTGTCCAGTTTTCCGACATCTTGCTATCGGCTGGCCTCATTGCTTCGTAAAACTAAGTCGTTTAGTTGAAAGTCCAGTGGTTTGACTTTTTTTCATAGTGGGTTGCAATTTTTTGCTTCTTTCCGGCTTTTCGGATATGTGCTATTGTCCGCTGTTCTTCGAGAGCATCCAAGTTTTCTCGTAATGCCTCGTCATTTTGTTGTTCATCGAACGTTGTTATTCGGTTGGTTAGGACAAGCACTTCAGCCGGGATAACTGCTTCGGTACCGTATAACAGACTGAAGGGTGTTTTGTTTGTACTATCTTTTGGTGTTGTACGGTGCGCCCATAGTACATGTTGGAGTTCGTCCACCCATCCTTGTCGGTGTTTACCTAGTATGGCCTTTATTCCGACAACGATGTCCCTGTTAGTGACTTCGACTTGTCCGTAGCCTGAGGATATGCCACGGAAGCGAACGACTGTTGAATGTCCATGTCTATGCACCAATCTTTAAAAGGATTGTGTGTAAATTGTGTGCCATTGTCGCTGACTATCTCGTGTGGTAAGCCGAAAACAAATGATGTCCTCCCATAGGAAGGTTAGGACTTTCCTACCGGTAATCGTGCTTAGTGGTCTTTCTTCAACCCACTTTATAAAGTAATCAATTGCGATGACTAGGAACTTGACATTTCCAACACCTCTTGGGAATGGATCGACGATGTAAATTCCCCATTTGCCAAGCGACGTGTATTGGCACCATGTTACGGCGAGAAGACCAATTGACGGGAGAGTGTATCTGACATGCCTCACAGTTTACAATTAGGCCATATGTGTCCCGGTACATGTGTGGCCAGAAATAACCCATTCTCTTGATCCTGCTGACTATTGTTTTATAGCCGGAATGTGTCAAGCAGGCTCCTTCGTGCATTTTTTGTATGATCTCTTTGACCTGCGTTGGCCCAACGCATCTTAGATAAGGCTCTATGAATATTTTTCTATATAGGATGCCATCTTTAAAGTAATACATTGGTGCTCGCATTCGTATCCTACGGGCTTGTAGCTTTTCTTCCGGGAGGGTACCATCGGCAAGGTATTTTATGAAGGGTGTCATCCAACATTCTTCTTCTTTTGTGATTGTTGCCATGAGGGTATCCTCATCAGTTGACTTTCTCTCCAGTACTTCCACCATGACCTTTTTGGTGAAGTGATCGTAAAGCAAAGAGGCAAGCTTGCTCAAAGCATCTGCTTTCTTGTTACGGTTACGAGGTATTTGCTATATTTCAAATGCCATGAAGGTTTTGGTTAACGTCTTTGTAAGCTCCAGGTATTTTTGCATCGATGTGTCTCTTGCTTCGAAACTGCCGTTCAGTTGGCTTGCTACCAGTTGCGAGTTAACATAAGCCGTGAGCTGTTGTACATCGATGCTTTTTGCCAGGCGTAATCCATCTATCAGAAATTCGTACTCGGCTTCATTATTTGAGGCGGCGAATTTTAGCTGGATAGGGTATGTTATTTCTTCTCCGTTTGGGGAAACGAGCAGTAGACCTATGTTAGCCCCCTCCTCGCTGGATGCCCCGTCTGTATATAGTTCCCAAAATTCGTTCGCGTCCCTCCTCGTGACGGGAGATTCACCTTGTTTGATCATATTAGAAGGGAGTTCTACCAGGAAGTTGGCTATGACTTGGCTTTGACTGAATGCCTCGGGAGAAAGGTGATTTCATGCTCGCCAAGTTCTATTGCCCATTTCGCCATTCTTCTGGAAATCTCTGGTCTAGTCAGGACATGTTTGATCGACTGGTCCGTGAAAACTTGTATCGGATGTGCTTGAAAATATCTATGTAACCACCATGCCGTGGGCACTATGGCATAAATTAACATTTCCATGGTCGGCTAGTTTATTTCCCCATTTTGTAACACTTTGCTTACGAAGTATACCGACATTTGAGTTTTACTTCTGTCGGTGATTAGCACTGAGCTGATTGCCTCGGAGGAGGCGGCAATGTATACCATGAGGGTTTCTCCCAGTATTGGTGCCGTTAGTGTGGGCAGTTCTTTTAGGAATGCCTTTACATCCTGGAAGGCCTTCTCAGCCTCTTCCTTCCAGACGAAGTCTTTCTTGCTCAAGCAACCCTTTAATGTTTGGAAAAATGGGAGAGATCTGTCGGCGGCCCGTGACAGGAATCTCGTTAGTGCCGCTAGCTTCCCATTTAAGCTTTGCACGTCTTTTTTATTCCTGGGCGACTGCATGTTTTCGATTGCTTGGATTTTCTTTGGGTTCGCCTTGATTCCTCTCGAGGTAACCGTGAACCCTAAGAACCAGCCTTCCTCCATTCTGAAAGAGCATTTTGATGGATTTAGTTTCATATTGATTTTGCGTAGCAAATCGAACGTTTAGATGATATCTATAATCATTTGTTCTTCTGTTTTCCTTTTGATGACGATGTCGTCTACATATGCTTTGATGTTTTGTATGATTTGGTCCTGAAATGCTTTGTCTATTACATGTTGGTACGTACCTCCGACATTCTTTAGTCCGAATGGCATTTTGGTATAACAAAAGATGCCTTTATTTGTGAAGAATGCGGTTTTTTCCTCGTCGAACTCTGCCATTGGTATTTGTGAGACGACCCATCCAAATCCATAAGAACGAATACAATAACATATGGTTACATCGCGAGGTATTTGACCTCTATATGATAAATTTTACAAACATTGCATTCATTTTTAAAAGACAGACTTTCATTTCATCGAAAATTGACAGGCATGCATACCATTCCATAACATCCAAACTATAAATGACCTAATCTGTCATTTACTTTAGTAATAATCTTTATTGAACTCAATGACTTGAATGCAACGTCTTTTAAAATATGCCATGAATGACTCCAAGTAATATCTCTAAAATGAGCAAATGCACAGCGGAAGATTTCTTTCAAACCTGAGAATAAACATGCTTTAAAGTGTCAACCAAAAGGTTGGTGAGTTCATTAGTTTATCGTAATCAATCATTTCCATAATTTTAATAGACCACAAGATTTCATTTAATCAATAATCATACACTCGTAAGTGTTTAAATCTCATTCATATGGATTGAACACCTGGTAACCGACATTAACAAAATGCATCTAGAATATCCCCAAAAATAAAATTGAAGTACTAAAGTAGTTCAAATTCTCTGACTGGGGCTTGTCAAGGCCCATAGATCTATCTTTAGGATTCGCGTCAATTGGTGGCAATTATAATACACACCAATTCTTAGGCTACCAAGTTCAACAAGGGCGATATCTGGTATAACAATTCAACCATAGAATGTAGTTTCGATTACTTGTGTCTATTTCGTAAAACATTTATTAAAGCAGCGCATGTATTCTCAGTCCTAAAATATATATTGCAAAAGCATTTAAAAAGGGAGCAAATGAAACTCACTATCCAATATTTTGTAGTAAAAATATTCATAGGACGATACTGAACAATGCAGGGTTTGCCTCGGATTCACGAACCTATATCATTTATATGTATATTAACACATATAATGGTAATCGAACAAATTTAATTGTTATTTTAATAACTTGTACGTTTCATTAATAACTAAATTACTATATTTATTTTTATATACATTAAATAGATAATTAATATTTATTACAAACATATTAATATAGTTATATTTTATGTAAATAATATCTTTTTTATATAGAAAATCTTTATTTGATATATTGATAATACTAATAATAATAATGATAAAAATAATAATATTAGTGTTAGAAATAATAAAAATGATAATAAAAATAATAATGATAAAAATAATGATAATTCTAATAATAATAATGATAGTTCTAATAATAAAAATGAAAATAATTTTTATAAAAAAAATTACTTTCAATAATAATATTACTTACATTAAAAATGATAATAATAATAATAATAATAATAATAATAATAATAATAATAATAATAATAATAATAATAATAATAATAATAATAATAATAATAATAATAATAATAATAATAAAAATGAGTAATAAGTAAACTACCTCAAAGAAGTAGTCCTAACAAAAATGCCCGAGTCCGGGTTTGAACCCGCGACCTCGCGCTAACCCGCAAACACCCTTAACCATTACGCTACCCATTCATTTATGTTATTCTTTGTATCTTAATTATATTTAACCCAAATTGTCTGAATCCTTCTTCTTCACTAACCAAAACCCAGAACTATTCATCGTTTCCAACCTCCATCTTCTATTCATCTTCGTCTCATCCATCATCTTCACAGAATCATGTATCATAACAACCTTCATGTATATCACTGTATCATCATTGTATACGTAACAACATCCATCATCCATTTTCGTCTTTTCATAAAAAAATTACTACCAAGTTTCATTTAGTTGGCCCGCTTTAAAATACTTTTTAAGAATCACATTAAACGTTTTAAGAGTGGCTCGAGACTGTTTTTAACCATCTATCTCAACACCTCTAATACTCTCGGTGTTCGTTTAATCAAACAGAACCCATTAGTGAAAATGTTATAACTAATTGTATTAGTTTCAAATCTTCTCCATTACTTTGTAATCGTTAGTGAATCATAAGCAGAGAACAAGAACAAACGTAACTGTAGCAATATTCAAGGGTGTTGATAAAGAAAAAAATAACAAGAATACCGGCGGCTGTGATAGGTAACGGACATATAGCAGAAAGTCGAGCTGTTGTTCGAACCAAAACGAGTAGTAGTTTAACAGGTATCCAAGTGATGGTTCGATGATTTTGAATGGTGGTGACGATGGTAGTTTGAGGTTGAATAGTTGTGTCAAACTGAATCCGAAAAGAGAAATATAAATAGTAGTAGGTGAATGGTCATGGTGGTGTTGGTTTGTTAGTCGAAACATAAAACAATACTACAAAGTGTACGATGATGATGGGCATGAAGATATAGGGTGGTGAGGTGGTAGTTAGAATGGGTTAAAGTTTTTTTAGTGATCAAGGGTTGTTTCAATGATGGCGGTTATGGTGGTGGTGGTGGATCATGATGGTGACGAGGGTAACCGGTGGTCCTTATGTGTTAGACGCATCTTTAGTTGATTAACATTTATTTTCTAGTATAACTTGTACGCATCTTTTCTTTAATGGGATATGAATTGGTTTCAAGGTGTTAAAGAGTAAAATGGTTATTGTGTGTGTTTGTGATCAGAGACTCATAAAAGGAAAAAATAGAAAGTAGAGAAAAGTGATAGATCACAAAGTATGAAATGATAACAATCAAGAGACAATTTGAGTTGGGGTGGGTGTCTGTTGTATGTAAATGTGTGTGTGTGTGTGTATATATATATATATATATATATATATATATATATATATATATATATATATATATATATATATATATATATAATGAGAGAAGAGATAGTGTGGTTTTAGTTTTCATACGTAGTTTAAATTGAAGGTTTTGAAATGTGTAAATGAGTAAAATGTTTGATGTGCGAGATATGTCACAAATGACCTTCTTATATAAATATGCAATTTTGGTACAGAGATGCTGTAGGGTAAATAACAATAGAAGTGACAGCCACCTATGGTCTTAAAAGTAGTTTATTTATTTTATACTAATTTTAATAGCAAAACATGAGCATGAATCAACAAGTTTCAGTCGACATATATGCAATAATGCATATACAAGTGGTTTGAAAAGAAACATTCTTTATATTATAATAATATAATATCATAAACATATGAAAAAAACGTGTTATAAAGGAATTTAATTCTGCAGATAGTTTTCACGGACTGTGTTATATCGTGATTCATTGCTAAACAGTTAATATCTAAATTCCGAAAAATCCCAAATTTTTTAAATTAAAAATATTTATTTATTTTGGTCATTAAATGTTTGAAACCTGATAAAAAAGGTGCGTCTAATATTTATTTTTAATTCCAAATAATCTGTACGAAATATTAAAACCCAACTCATCAAAGTAAAAATATTAATCCTAAATTTTATATAACTAAATTATGAATCAACGTTTATCTTGATCTTATCATGAATTTGTATTTAGACTTGTTTAATATCAACCATAAAAATTGACCTGTCCATTCGAGCTCGATTCCAACTCAAAATTAAATATTTTTAAAATTAATCAAATAGATTCTAAATATATTTTTAAATATATATGTACCTATTTACAAATTGTTGTTCGTGAATCGTCGAGATCAGTTGAAGGGTAATTGCATATATGAAAATAGTTCAAAAATTTTGAGACTTAACCTTACAGACTTTGCTTATCGTGTCGAGATCATATGAAATTAAGTTTAAATTTGGTCGAAAATTTTCGGGTCGTCACAGTACCTACCCGTTAAAGAAATTTCGTCCTGAAATTTGATTGGGATCGTCATGGTGGACAATAAGTATGTTTTCATGACGCATACGAGCTAGAAATTAGAGTTTTATCATCATTGAGTAATATGGATAAAACAATTCATTTATATGAAGAGTATGCGTGAAGCTATCATAAAATAGTGAATTAAAGAAAATAAGTTTCGTCATAACCCTTGACGTAGTCACGGTTGAGTTCTGGAATTCAAGAAATTTAGAGAAAATCTTTGTAATAATATTTGATTCTTCGGTAATTAAAGAAATTAGAATCTTCTTTGATTAAATGCAATAATCTGTTTCGATTGCTCTGTCGGATATTTCACTATAAATCTACCACTTTCGTTTCCTTACAACTCACACCTTTTATTCTTTTTCCCTCAATTCATACCTTAAAGTATTCATCAATATGCTTCATCCAGTTCTACTTCTTAATATATTCCTCATCTTCATATCCGTCATTCTTCTTTTTCATCTACCGCCGGAAGAATCTATTTACTTCTACTATACTCTTGGGTTTATAGTGTTTCTAGTTCTCCCGTATCTTTATATTGCCATATGTATCGATATATATGGTTTGTAATTTCTGAATTGTCGTTGGGCTTTATATCCTACTTTATATTTCGAAGTCCCTGCTTTTGTCTTCTATAATCATTGTCATCCACAGTTAATGTTTTTCTCTGATTTACTGCGATTTATACTCCAATTTCTATTTCGGAGCTTCATTCTTTCGTTTCCTCTTCTTGCGATTAAACACCGCTTGTAATGGTCCAGAATTCGCAGATATGAATTTTGGAATGAACATAGTTAATGTTCTAAAAAGAAAATTGTAATGGCACGATCTTGATTTGTCAAATTACCAGAATACCTCGAAAAAGACCAAATTATCAAGAAAATATTTCCTTGATATGTTTAGAGGTTAAATAGAATACAAAAGTCGTGTAACATGGCACATGATGACATTATGATCTATGAATCATCACGCTCCATTTAGAAACTCAGCATGACTTACTGTAATATAATCATGTTGACCAAGTGTCATTATATTATACTAACTTATGCTTCAGCTCCCACCACTACTTCAAAAACATTCATACTTTAAACTCGAAAGTTTACAGAATATAGAAACTAAATAGTTTCCTTTATGATGTAATACAGATAGCGCAGAGAGGTAAATGATTTCAGATAAGAATACTTATGAAATATCTTCAGAAATATAGAGGATATTTATAATGAAAGATACGATGATATCTTAGAATATCTAAGATCAGAGGATGATGAAGAATATTGTCCGCGAGGGTTTAGAGTTAGGAGCAAGGTAATCGTTAATGACTTCAGTAGATACTGAATCATTTGGATTCTTTGAAGGTAGATTTAGTCTTTGTGATTTGTCCACAATCTCCTTTATGATCTGCTCAATCCGTTTTCCATTTCCAAACCTTCTCTTTTTCTGAGCTTTACCAACACGCTATTCTTTATCATCAAACTTTTGGCTGTTAAGGTCGTTTACAGTTTGTGCTGCTTCATTCAGCTTTTTCAACATTCCGAGTATTGATTCACATACGGGATGCTTTCCAGAATTTCAGAATGGAAGATCATAATTCTAAGAGATAGATGTTATATGTATGCATATAACTGTTGATGTAGTAAAGTTGCGAGATTCAAAATACTGTTTGCTAATTCTCGGTAATTGGTATGGTAATTCTCGATACAAGATGCGGATGAGTATACGATAGGGTTTTAATGAACAAATATAATGGTTTTTCGGAGACACTTAAGCCAATGAGTGATGAAGTTGCTGGTAAGTTTACCGCTAATGTGGTGGAATATAAACGGTTTCTTGGTAACAATAAAAGAGCACGCATATATATCAAGGTTACAATAAGGTTGTTTCAAACGAGAAGTCGAAGTTGACTTGCTGGAGCTGTGACAAAACTGGCTATCTCGAACATGAGTTGCAAAGTTATTTTCGGTAATAATAACGCTAAAGGAATTAGCACAGCTACGTGTTAAATGTTTACTCAGGTTACGAGTGTTTTCAGGTGCATATCTATATGCATCAATCTTTTCTTCCGTAGATGAAGTGCGGTTGGTTCATCCTCCCGATTGAGGTGTTTTCAAGATTCATGAAAGGTTTGAACGCAGATTGTAATCGTCAAGATACAAATGAGGTTTAAGATGAAATCAAGTGGCAAACTTGAAGAAATGTTTAGTTTCATATGTTATAATCAATATTTTAATTCATTTTAATATCCAATGTTATTAGTCCACAGTTAATAGTCCACAATCTGTAGTTCAACAATTCATATATAGTTTAATATATAATATTCGAATTAATTAATACGTGTCGTGACCCATTATATACATGTCTCAGACTCGATCACAAATCAAAGTATATATATTATTTAAGAATCAACCTCAACCCTGTATAGCGAACTCGAGCATTACAGCATATAGAGTGTCTATGGTTATTCCAAATAATATATATAGATGCGTCGATATGATATGTCTAAACATTGTATACGTGTCCCGACATTTAAAATGCGTAAATAACAGTATTTAAATGACGATAAATAAAGTGTGTAAAATAAATAACATAAATTAAATGAAGATAAATAAAATTGCGAGAATTAAATTGTGATAAAATAAATTGCGATAAATAAATTGTGATAAATAAAATGTAATACAGAATTAACAGTTAGCTAGGAACAGTTAGCTAGGATTTTGTTAGCGTGGTTTCTTAACAGAATTTCTCATAGTTAATTTGTTTGTTTCTAACAATTTTATTTTGTCCAACGTTTTCTTCGTTATGCCACTTGTTGGATTGTGATAATTCAAAATCCAAATATGAAATTTAATGAAAATGATTATTCCGCGGTGAACGGATTCGTATATCTGTGGATGTAAGTAGGATAGTAAATAACTGTTGAATCAGATTCGAAGAATGTACAATGTAACTTATTAATGTGAAATCTAAATATTCCTCGGGTATTACCTACCCGTTAAAATATTTTCACCATTAACAGTTTGTACAAAAGAATTTTTAGTTACAATCTTTATGAAAACATATTACATATATATTTTTCTCAGATGAAATCATGGATTTAATGAGTTAATATGATATTAATCTCATTTGCTTTTCGGTTTGAGCTAGAATAAATAATCTCTAAGATTTTAGAGATTACATAATTGCCACAGAATGTTTCTCCAATGAAGTTATAGATTAATACTTCATCAGTTATTGTTGTTGGTACTCCTTGGTATGGTATCTATGGTGCGTATGTCGTTGATGTTCGAGTTACAGATTGTGATGTTGAGGTGTGGGATGTGGATGTTGAGGCTTGTGTTATTAGTGGTACTGGTGCTGCCGGTGCTGCTGCTGGTGCTTGTAACCTTTGCACCATATTCTCCAAAGCCACTATCCGAGCGCGGAGCTCGTTGACTTCTTCTATTACACCCGAATTATCAGTGGTTCGGACGAGCGGGTGAATAAGATCTAGAATTTGAGATAGTATATAATCGTACCAAGATACTCTAGAAATGAGAGAGAAAATGGTGTCTCGAACAGGTTCGCTGGTAAGTGCTTCAGGTTCTTCGCCAAGAGGGCAATGTGGTGGATGGAAGGGATCACCTTCTTCTTGTCTCCAATGATTGAGAAGGCTACGAACCCATCCCCAATTCATCCAGAATAGATGATGGTTGATTGGTTGATCCATTCCAGTATACTGATTTTGGAGCATGAGTGGGATTCCATTTCGGAATTCGAGGGACTTGAACTAGTGGAGAGTTCCATTTCGTACGATTGAATAAAGGATTTTTCGATATGAAATGATTTCTGGCTATCGGATGGTATTCTAATTACATAGAATATATATATATATATATATATATATATATATATATATATATATATAGAACAAAAGATTTCGTAGATTACGGAGGGATTTACGGAATATGTCAGACAAAGTTTACAGTAACAGATACGCTAAGATATTAGCAGATATGCTAAGATATGAGTTTTGTCTATACACTATTCATGTAATCAATGCAGTAAGATGTATCTGGACTAAGAATGATAAGCAGATAATTAGAAAATGATAAGCAAAACTTTTGACTTGCCGCTAAGGTCGAAGTCCAGACTCACTAATGCATCCTAACGACTATCAGTTAGTCACACTAATGCAGACTTGGTTCGCTAAGACCACCGCTGTGATACCACATGAGACGACCCGTCCAAATACATAAGAACAAATACAATAACATATGGTTACATCGCGAGGTATTTGACCTCTATATGATAAATTTTACAAACATTGCATTCATTTTTAAAAGACAGACTTTCATTTCATCGAAAATTGACAGGCATGCATACCATTCCATAACATCCAAACTATAAATGACCTATCTGTCATTTACTTTAGTAATAATCTTTATTGAACTCAATGACTTGAATGCAATGTCTTTTGAAATATGCCATGAATGACTCCAAGTAATATCTCTAAAATGAGCAAATGCACAGCCGAAGATTTCTTTCAAACCTGAGAATAAACATGCTTTAAAGTGTCAACCAAAAGGTTGGTGAGTTCATTAGTTTATCGTAATCAATCATTTCCATAATTTTAATAGACCACAAGATTTCATTTAATCAATAATCATACACTCGTAAGTGTTTAAAATTCATTCATATGGATTGAACACCTGGTAACCGACATTAACAAAATGTATCTAGAGTATCCCCAAAAATAAAATCGAATAACTAAAGCAGTTCAAATTCTCTGACTGGGTCTTGTCAAGGTCCATAGATCTATCTTTAGGATTCGTGTCAGTTGGTGACAATTATAATAAACACCAATTCTTAGGCTACCAAGTTCAACAAGAGCGATATCCGGTATAACAATTCAACCATAGAATATAGTTTCGATTACTTGTGTCTATTTCGTAAAACATTTATAAAAGCAGCGCATGTATTCTCAGTCCCAAAATATATATTGCCAAAGCATTTAAAAATGGAGCAAATGAAACTCACTATCCAATATTTTGTAGTAAAAATATTCATACGACGATACTGAACAATGCAGGGTTTGTCTCGGATTCAGGAACCTATATCATTTATATGTATATTAACACATATAATGGTAATCGAACAAATTTAATTGTTATTTTAATAACTTGTACGTTTCATTAATAACTAAATTAACTATATTTATTTTTATGTACATTAAATAGATAATTAATATTTATTACAAACATATTAATATAGTTATGTTTTATGTAAATAATATCTTTTTTATATAGAAAATATTTATTTGATATATTGATAATACTAATAATAATAATGATAAAAATAATAATATTAGTGTTGGAAATAATAAAAATGATAATAAAAATAATAATGATAAAAATAATGATAATTCTAATAATAATAATAATAATAATAATAATAATAATAATAATAATAATAATAATAATAATAATGATGATGATAGTTCTAATAATAAAAATGATAATAATTTTTACAAAAAAAAATATTAGTTTCAATAATAATATTACTTACATTAAAAATGATAATAATAATAATAATAATAATAATAATAATAATAATAATAATAATAATAATAATAATAATAATAATAATAATAATAATGAGTAATAAGTAAACTACCTCAAAGAAGTAGTCCTAACAAAAATGCCCAAGTCCGGGTTTGAACCCGCGACCTCTCGCTAACCCGCAAACACCCTTAACCATTACGCTACCCATTCATTTATGTTATTCTTTGTATCTTAATTATATTAACCCAAATTGTCTGAATCCTTCTTCTTCACTAAGCAAAACCCATAACTATTCATCGTTTTCAACCTCCATCTTCTATTCATCTTCGTCTCATCCATCATCTTCATAGAATCATGTATCATAACAGCCTTCATGTATATCACTGTATCATCGTTGTATGCGTTACAACATCCATCACCCGTTTTCATCTTTTCATAAAAAAATAACTACCAAGTTTCATTTAGTTGGCCCGCTTTAAAATACTTTTTAAGAATCACATTAAACGTTTTAAGAGTGGCTCGAGACTGTTTTCAACCATCTATCTCAACACCTCTAATACTCTCGGTGTTCGTTTAATCAAACAGAACCCATTAGTGAAAATGTTATAACTAATTGTATTAGTTTCAAATCTTCTCCATTACTTTGTAATCGTGCAGTGAATCATAAGCAGAGAACAAGAACAAACGTAACTGTAGCCATATTCAAGGGTGTCAAGAAAGAAAAAAAATAACAAGAATACCGGCGGCTGTGACAGGTAACGGACATATAGCAAAAAGTCGAGCTGTTGTTCGAACCAAAACGAGTAGTAGTTTAACAGGTATCTAAGTGATGGTTCGATGATTTTGAATGGTTGTGACGATGGTAGTTTGAGGTTGAATAGTTGTGTCAAACTGAAGCTGAAAAGAGAAATATAAATAGTAGTAGGTGAATGGTCATGGTGGTGTTGGTTTGTTAGTCGAAACAGAAAACAATACTACAAAGTGTACGATGATGATGGGGAAGATATAGGGTGGTGAGGTGGTAGTTCGAATGGGTTGAAGTTTTTTTTTAGTGATCGAGGGTTGTTTCAATGATGGCGGTTATGGTGGTGGTGGTGGATCATGATGGTGATGAGGGTAACCGGTGGTCCGTATGTGTTAGATGCATCTTTAGTTGATTAACTTTTATTTTCTAGTATAACTTGTACGCATCTTTTCTTTAATGAGATATGAATTGGTTTCAAGGTGTTAAAGAGTAAAATGGTTATTGTGTGTGTTTGTGATCAGAGACTCATAAAAAGGAAAAATAGAAAGTAGAGAAAAGTGATAGATCACAATGTATGAAATGATAACAATCAGGAGACAATTTGAGTTGGGGTGGATGTCTGTTGTATGTAAATGTGTGTGTATATATATATATATATATATATATATATATATATATATATATATATATATATATATAATGAGAGAAGAGATAGTGTGGTTTTAGTTTTCATACGTTGTTTAAATTGAAGGTTTTGAAATGTGTGAATGAGTAAAATGTTTGATGTGCGAGATATGTCACAAATGACCTTCTTATATAAATATGAAATTTTGGTACAGAGATGTTGTAGGGTAAATAACAATAGAAGTGACAGCCACCTATGGTCTTAAAAGTAGTTTATTTATTTTATACTAATTTTAATAGCAAAACATGAGCATGAATCAACAAGTTTCAGTCGACATATATGCAATAATGCATATACAAGTGGTTTGAAAAGAAACATTCTTTATGTTATAATAATATAATATCATAAACATATGAACAAAATGTGTTATAAAGGAATTTAATTCTGCCGACAGTTTTCACGGACTGTGTTATATCGTGATTCATTGCTAAACAGTTAATATCTAAACGTCTTCCGAAAAATCCCAAATTTTTTAAATTAAGAATATTTATTTATTTTGGTCATTAAATGTTTGAAACCTGATCAAAAAGGTGCGTCTAATATTTATTTTCAATTCCAAGTAATCTGTACGGAGTATTAAAACCCAACTCATCAAAGTAAAAATATTAATCCTAAATTTTATATAACTTAATTATGAATCAACGTTTATCTTGATCTTATCATGAATTCGTATTTAGACTTGTTTAATATCAACCATAAAAATTGACCTGTCATTCGAGCTCGATTCCAACTCAAAATTAAATATTTTTAAAATTAATCAAATAGATTCTAAATATATTTTTAAATATATATGTATCTATTTACAAATAGTTGTTCGTGAATCGTCGAGATTAGTCGAAGGGTAATTGTATATATGAAAATAGTTCAAAATTTTCGAAACTTAACCTTACAGACTTTGCTTATCGTGTCAAGATCATATGAAATTAAGTTTAAATTTGGTCGAAAATTTTCGGGTCGTCACAATTTGTTGGTAGCCTCTGTACGCATCCAGGAAGCTCATGAACCTGAAACCCGAGAGGGATTAGACTTTCCAGTCGATTTCCGATAAGGGGTAGTTATCATTTGGGCAAGCTTTGTTGATGTCTTTTGGAATCGTCAATTAATCTTAAAACACTCATACGAAATCGAATTTGATTGATGTTCGTAGGTTTGACTTTTTGAAACAAAACTTTGACTCAAAAATTCACAATCGATATCATGAATTAGGATTTGATATTTTGCAGAAAGTTTGAGTGTATGATTCCTAACACAACAGCAATTCTAGTTTTTGAAATTAATTTGAAATCGAAGCTTTTGAAAAAATTAACACACGACAGAGGGAGTAAATGGGTTTAGTTTATTTTTTTTTTGTTCTTCACTTAATAGCAGTTAGAGTAGTGATATATGATAAGAGTGATGAAAAATCGATTGCTTTCTGTCAATAAAATAAGGTAGTTGTTCTTTGTGACACTGAAAGTCGTCGACCAAAAACTCACAGGTAAACAGAAAATGGAAAGAAAACAAAAGAAATAATGATAATGATAGATAACAAATAATTGAATATATCTGTTTATATATCTATAACAATATCTGTAAATATATCTATAATTATATCTGTAACTTCCTGCATTTATATTTTTTTTTTATTTTACGCAGTAATTAATATTACACCCAAATAAACATATTAATAATAATTGTAATACAGTTTATATTAATTATCATAATAATAAAAATACTAATATAATATAACAATGATAATAATGTTAATACTTAATAATACTAATTTTAATATAACAACTTCATATTACTACATGATTATCTATAGGGAAGAAAATCTTATAATTTTCTAAATATCATTTATAATTTACTTATTTTTCAATATTTATATAAGTAACTTATGTATATAAATTTTTATATATGTTACGTATATATTTTTTTTTAATATATAGTATATAGTAATGTATATATATATATTGAATATTTAGTACTTGTAAATTTTACAAATGCTTCAATATAATAGTTATTATTAATAGAGGTCTTATATATATATATATATATATATATATATATATATATATATATATATATATATATATATATATATATATATATATATATTGATTTGTAATAATTTTATATATCTAGTTATATATATTTTCATTTTACTAATAACTTACTTAATTGTTTTTTATTTTATATTTTTAATTCTAACTGATTAATGTATGCTTCATTAATTCAAAATATTATAAATACATTTATATTTATATTTATATTTATGTACATATATATAATTATTTGTTCGTGAATCGTCGGGAATAGTCAAAGGTTAAATGATATTATGAATATAGTTTACAAACTTTGTTACTCAACATTACAGACTTTGCTTATCGTGTCGAAACCATATAAGATTCAAGTTTAAATTTGGTCGAAAATTCTCGGGACACTACAGTACCTACCCGTTAAAGAAATTTCGTCCTGAAATTTGAGTGAGGTTGTCATGGTTAATAATAAGAATGTTTTCATGACAAATATGAGTTGATAAATAGAATTTTATCACAGGGTGTAACCTGGATAAAATAATTCGATTATTCGAAGCGTACGAGTGAAGCTATCACGAAAGAATGAAATAAAAAAAATAGAGATTCGTCTTAGCTTTTGACGTAATCAGGGTTGAATTTAGAACATAAGGTGCATCTTAACTTTTGACGTTGTCTTGGTTGAATTTCGGAATTCAAGGAATTTAATGAAAATCTTCGAAATTTAAAAGATTTGCTTCTTCGGCGAATAAGAAAATTAAGATCTCTATAATTAAATGCGGTGATCTGCCTCGATTATTCTGTCTGATACTTTCATTATAAATTTAACTCTTTTGTTCCATTATTCTCACCATTCCTATACTTTCCTTCTTGTTTCATACATCCAAAAGATTCTGAAAATGCTTAATCCAGTTCTGTTCCTTGTCCTCATCCTTACAATCGCAACAATCATTCTCCTTTTCCAACTTCCACTAGAGGAATCTGCTTTCTTCTACTTCGCCCTTGGTGTTATAGTGTTTTTAATTCTCCCGTGTCTTTATGTTGCGATAAACATTGACATACACGGTTTGTAATTTACGGGTTGTTATCGGGCTTTATATTTTCCCTTATATTTCAAAGCTCTATGCTTTTGTTTTCTCTTCCCGACTTCAAGTCAAGCGAATAATAGTCCAGAATTTGTAGATATAGAGTTTCGAATGATTATAATGTTCTAAACAGGAAGGAACGTGATAGCACGGTTTGATTTGTCAAATTACCAGAATCACTGAGAATAGAACTATCAAGAATATATTTTCTTGATATGTTCAGAGGTGAAGTAGAATGAACGAGTCGTGTAACATGGCACATGATGACGTTATGATCAGTGAATCATCACGTTCCATTAGAAACTCAGCATGAATTACTGTAATATAATCACGTTGATCAAGTGTCATTATATTATACTAACTCATGCATCAGTTCCCAACATTACTTCAATAACATTCATATTTTAAGCTCGAAAGTTTACAGAATATAGAAACTAACAGTTTCTATATGATGTAATACTGATAGCACGAAGAGATTATTGATTTCAGATAAGAATAGTTATAAGAATATCTCCCGAAATATGGAGGATATTTATAATGAAAGATACGATAATATCTCGGAATATATAAGATCAGAGGATGATAGAAACTACTGTCTGCAAGGGTTTAGAGTAAGGAGCAAGATATTCACTAAAGACTTTAGCAGACATTGAATCATTTAGATTCTTTGAAGTCAAACTTATTCTTTGTGATTTGTCCACGGCTTTCTTCATAGTTTAGCATAATCTGCTTTTCGGTACTAAATTTTCTATTGAATGTTTCCAATATAATGATACACAGGAAGCACGAAGAGGTATATAATTTCGGACGAGAATATTTATGAAAATATCCTCAGAAATATCGAAGATATTGATGATGATATTTTGGAATTTCTAAGTTCGATGGTTAATGAAGAAAGATTTTCCGCAAGATTTTAACATGACTTCGGAGCAAGATATTCTATAAAGATTTCAACGGATCCAGAATTATCTGGATTCTTTGAATATAGGGTATGGTCCTTATATTTGTCCTTGGTCTCCTTCATGGTTAACTCTATCCGTTTTCCAGTTCCAACGTTTCTGAGCTTTTTCAACATATTATTCTTTATCATCAAACTTCCGACGACTAAGGTCATTTACGGTTGCCTACAGTTTTTGCTGTTTCATTCAGCTTTTTCAACATTCAGAGTATCGATTCGTAAACTGGGTGCCTTTTCAAAATTTCAGAATTGAAGATCGTAATTCTAGGAGATAATTGTTATATGTATACAAATAACTATTGATGTAGAAATGCTACGAGATTCGAAATACTGATTGCTGATTCCCGGTAATTGGTATGGCAATTATTGTTACAGGGTATAGATGAATACAAGATGGGGTTTCAATGAATATAATGATTTTTTGGAAAGTCCAAATTCATTGAATTTGTTCGTAATGTTACTGCTAATGTGGTGAAATATAAACGGTTCTCCGGTAACGATGACGACAGGCAAACTTATATATCGAGGTTATAATAAGGCTAATTCGAATGGAAGTTGAAGTTGATTTGTTGAAGCTGTGATAAAATTGGCTAATTTGAAAGAAAAAAAATTGCAATGTTATTTTCGGTAATAACAATGCCAAAGGAGCTAAAACAGACACGTGTTAAACTTTTACTTAGGGTCCGGGAGTTTTCAGGTGCATAACTATATGCGTCAATCTTTTCTTCCATAGATGAAGTGCGGTTGGTTCATCCTATCGATTGAGATGTTTTCAAGAATCATGAAAGGTTTGAACGCAGATTAGAATTATCAAGATACAAATGGCATTTAAGATGAAATCAAGTGGCAAACTTGAAGAGTTGTTTAGTTTCATATGTTATAATCAATATTTTAATTCATTTTAAATTGTCCAATATTGATAGTCCACAGTCGATAGTCCACAGATTCAGTCCAATAATTCATATATAGTTTAATATATAATGTTCGAATTAATTAATACATATCGTGACCCGTATACGTCTCAGACTCGATCACAACTCAAAGTATATATATTATTTGAGAATCAACCTCAACCCTGTATAGAGAACTCGATCATTACTGCATATAGAGTGTCTATGGTGATTCCAAATAATATATATAGATGTGTCGATATGATATGTCAAAACCTTGTATACGTGTCCCGATATTTAAAGTGCGTAAAAATAAATAACAGAATTTAAATGACGATAAATAAAATTGCGAGAATGTAAATTGCGATAATTAAATTGCGATAAATAAAATGTAATCAGTTAGCTAGGAACAATTAGCTAGGAACAGTTAGCGTGGATTCTTAACAAAATTTCTCATAGTTAATTTGTTTGTTTCTAACAAATTTTATTTTGTCAAATGTTTTCTTCATTATGCCACTTGTTGGATTCTGATAAATCAAAATCTAAATACGAAATTGGATGAATATGGTTATTCTGTGGTGAACGGATGTGTATATCGGTGGATGTAAGTAGGATAGTATATGACTGTTGAAACAGATTCGAAGAACGTACAATGTAACTTATTAATGTGAAATTTAAATATTCCTCGGGTATTACCTACCCGTTAAAATATTTTCACCATTAACAGTTTGTACAAGAGAATTTTTAATTACAATCTTTATGAAAACATATATACATATATATTTTCTTCAGATGTATTCATGGATTTAATGAGTTAATATGATATTAAACTCATTTTCTTTTCGATTGGAACTAGAATAAATAATCTCTAAAACTTTAGAGATTACATTTTCACCATGTCGAACGAAGATAAATGAGGTAGAATGATACGTAGAACGAAGATCATACTCAAATTACAGATGATGATATTGAAGCATGGATTGTTGATGGTGCTGGTGCTATTATTGATGGTACTGTTGGTGTCGGTGATGTTGCTGAAGCTGGTACATTTTGCACCATATTCTCCGAATTGATTATTCGAGCGCGAAGTTCGTTGACTTATTATTTCAGGATGATTGTCGGTCGGAACGAGCGGATGAATAAGGTTCAGAATTGTGGATATAATATAATCTTGTCGAGTTACCCTGGAAATGAGACTGAAAATGGTGTTTCGAACAGGTTCGCCGGTAAACGCTTCAGGTTCATTATCAAGAGGTGAATTCGGTTGGTGGAAGGGATTACCTTCTGCGCGTTTCCATTAATTAAGTCGACTACGAACCCATCAGATGAATTGATAATGGCTGATTGGTTGATTCATGACGATGAACCTGTTTTCAGAGCTTAGGTGAACATCTATGTCAGAATAGCTGTCGGAATAACTATCGGAATAGCTATTAGAATCTGAGGGACTCAAACTGGTTGCAGTATTCATTTTGTACGATCAGATGAAGGATTTTCGATAAGAAATAGATTATATGATGTAGATTAGTACCCTGAAATACATAATTTACATATGCATATATAATACTAAAATCCCATAAGTTACGGAGGAATCTACGAAAGTTGTCAGGCAAAGTTACAGTAACAGATATGCTAAGATATGAAGTAGCAGATACGCTAAGATATGAATTTTGTCTATACACTATTCATGCAGTCAATGCAGTAAAATGTGTCTAGACTAAGAATGATAAGCAAGTGATTCTCTAAGAATGATAAGCAGGTAATTTTTGACACAAAATGATAAGCAAAACTTTTGACATGCAGACACGGTCGAAGTCCAGACTCACTAATGCATCCTAACGACTTATCAGTTAGACACACTAATGCAGACATGGTTCGCTAAGACCACCGCTCTGATACCAACTGTGATGACCCGTCCTAATCCATCCAGATGAAGTCCATATCGATTATAAACGATTCACAACAGTTGATTACATTGCGAGGTACTTGACCTCTATATGATACATTTTACAAACATTGCATTCGTTTTTGAAGAGACAATCTTTCACTACATCGAAAGTTGAAGGCATGCATACCATTTCATAATATATCTATCTATAACTGACTTAATAATAATCTTGATGAACTCAACGACTTGAATGCAACGTCTTTTGAAATATGTCATGAATGACTCCAAGTAATATCTCTAAAATGAGCAAATGCACAGCGAAAGATTTCTTTCGTACCTGAGAATAAACATGCTTTCAAGTGTCAACCAAAAGGTTGGTGAGTTCATTAGTTTATCATAAATAATCATTTAATAACTTTTAATAGACCACAAGATTTCATATTTCCATTTCTCATAAACATACGTCCCATACATAGAGATAAAATATCATTCATATGGATTGAACACCTGGTAACCGACATTCACAATATGCATATAAGAATATCCCCATCTTTCCGGGATCCTCCTTCGGACATGATATAAATTTCGAAGTACTACCAACGAAGCAGTGCTTCAGTGGTACCAGTCACCTATAAACCCTGGGCCCACGAGAATATACCCTTTGCCAAATATGGGGTGCAGGTTCGAATCCCTCCGGGGGCGATATTCGGCCTGCAAGTTCTCGTTGGGTATTGGGGGGAGGTGTCTTACACGGTATACTTAGCCCTTACTGGGTGGGTGCTATAGGTGCCAAAGGCACACGGGGTCAGGGTTTCCCCACCAGATTAAACCTTTTTGCCAAATTTCGAAGTACTAAAGCATCTGATACTTTGGATGGGGCTTGTTGGGCCCGATAGATCTATCTTTAGAGTTCGCGTCAATTAGGGTGTCTGTTCCCTAATTCTTAGATTACCAGACTAAAAAGGGGCATATACGGTTTAATAATCCAACCATAGAATGTAGTTTCGATCACTTGTGTCTATTTCATAAAGCATTTATAAAAGCAGCGCATGTATTCTCAGTCCCAAAAATATATATTGCAAAAGCATTTAAAAAGGGAGCAAATGAAACTCACCTAATGTATTTTGTAGTAAAAATACATACAACGACATTGAACAACAAAACAATGCAAGGTTGGCCTCGGATTCACGAACCTATATCATTTGTATATATATTAATACGCGTAATTGTAATCGAACAAAGTTGTATATATATTTATTATAATATATTATTAAATTGTAACCTATTGTTATGTATTAAAATTATTATTCATATTTTTATATGTGTTTATATTATTATTTATATTATCTTAAAACACTTTATATACTATATGTAATTTAGTTATTATTATAATTAATAATATTTAATATATAAAAAAAATATAGTATGTAGTATACTTTCATATATAAATCTCTTTTTTTTTGTAAAATTAATAATTATAATATTGTTAAAGTAAAAATGATAATACTAATACTTAGGTATAACCATGAAACATGATAATTTTACTAATAATGATTCTTTAAATAATAATATAGTTGTAAAAATAATAGTTTTTAATATTAACAATACTAATAATGATAATATCAGTAGTTTTTAATAAAATTAAGGATTTAATAATAATAATGGTGATAAAATAATAATTTTTGATATTAATACTTAATATCTAATAATAATAATAATTATAACAATCTTGTTACGAATGATGTTCTTAATAATAATACTTTTTGTTAATAATAATAATACATTTAAAATGTTACTAATACTATTATTAATGATGATAATAAATTCATATTACCTTTATAATACTAATAATAATATTATTACTTATAATAATAATAATGATAAAGTTTATAATACTTATACATGTTATAATAATAATAATGTTTATAACTTTAATGATAACCATAATAATAACACCAATAATAATAATAATAATAACAATAATAATAATAATAATAATAATAATAATAATAATAATAATAATAATAATAATAATAATAATAATAATAATAATAGAAATAAATTAACAAGGTATACCCTTTAAAAGCTTGGAGTAAAAAAAATGTTGCAGACGAGACTCGAACCCACGACACCTCGCTTCCTCAACACACACTTGAACCAGTTGGGCTACGCCCATTTTCTGAAATTTTACATAATGAAAACTTATTTAACCCGTAATTTATCCTTCCTATATCTTCTTCTTCTCCATCTTAATCAAATCAACCATAACTCAACCCACACTTAATAATCGATTATCAAAATGATTTTCGAGTATTCAAGAAATTTAAAGACACACATAAAGAGTGATTAAGTAGTTAAAAAAAAAAAAAAAATTAAAACCATACTCCTGCTCGTCGCTGTTCTAAGAGAAAAAAAAATTGATTTTAGTTTTGGATACGTATTTGGCAAGGATCATAACACAAAATACTTTGTAAATCAAACCTATAAACTTTTGGAATCGTCAATTGATCTTAAAACACTCATACGAAATCGAATTTGATTGATGTTCATAGGTTTGACTTTTTGAAACAAAACTTTGACTCAAAAATTCACAATCGATATCATGAATTAGGATTTGATATTTTGCAGAAAGTTTGAGTGTATGATTCCTAACACAATAGCAATTCCAGTTTTTGAAATTAATTTGAAATCGAAGCTTTTGAAAAAATTAACACACGGCAGAGGGAGTAAATGGGTTTAGTTTATTTTTCTGTTTTGTTCTTCACTTAATAGCAGTTAGAGTAGTGATATATGATAAGAGTGATGAAAAATCGATTGCTTTCTGTCAATAAAATAAGGTAGTTGTTCTTTGTGACACTGAAAGTCGTCGACCAAAAACTCACAGGTAAACAGAAGATGGAAAGAAAACAAAAGAAATAATGATAATGATAGATAACAAATAATTGAATATACCTGTTTATATATCTATAACAATATCTGTAAATATATCTATAATTATATCTGTAACTTCCTGCATTTATATTTTTTTATTTTTATTTTACGCAGTAATTAATATTACACCCAAATAAGCATATTAATAATAATTGTAATACAGTTTATATTAATAATCATAATAATAAAAATACTAATATAATATAACAATGATAATAATGTTAATACTTAATAATACTAATTTTAATATAACAACTTCATATTACTACGTGATTATCTATAGGGAAGAAAATCTTATAACTTTCTAAATACCATTTATAATTTACTTATTTTTCAATATTTATATAAGTAACTTATGTATATAAATTTTTATATATGTTACATATATCTTTTTTTTAATATATAGTATATAGTAATGTATATATATATATATATATATATATATATATATATATATATATTGAATATTTAGTACTTGTAAATTTTACAAATACTTCAATATAATAGTTATTAATAGAGGTCTTATATATATATATATATATATATATATATATATATATATATATATTGATTTGTAATAATTTTATATATCTAGTTATATATATTTTCATTTTACTAATAACTTACTTAATTGTTTGTTATTTTATATTTTTAATTCTAACTGATTAATGTATGCTTCATTAATTCAAAATATTATAAATACATTTATATTTATATTTATATTTATATTTATGTACATATATATAATTATTTGTTCGTGAATCGGCGGGAATAGTCAAAGGTTAAATGATATTATGAATATAGTTTACAAACTTTGTTACTCAACATTACAGACTTTGCTTATCGTGTCGAAACCATATAAGATTCAAGTTTTAATTTGGTCGGAAATTCTTGGGTCACTATATAATGTTTACGAGGGTGTTGCGGTTAATCGCGAATATTGAGAGTAGAAACTCCTCAAATGGTCTAGTGTAATATACATCCATGATACCCACTATAACAACAGTTGGGGTAGAAACCCATCTACAATAGGGTGACCACTGAGTGTACCCCAGAAAATTGATTTATCGGTCCGTGTTTCGGCGATGTCCAACCATAAGAGGGAACATTTTATGAGCGCAAAGACTTTCCAACAAAATTTATAAAACCAGCATCCAAAGTGGTGTAAGAGTTTCTATCAATGAACTTAATGGTAAGTTTCATCCTTAAACGGAGGATGAGAAGAACTGTGATCCAAACACTCTGTAGTGTAATGCAAAAATTTGATAAAATCAATCAAAGGAGTTTTGAAAAAAAGCTTTAAACGTTTGATGTGACAACATAAACGGAACGAAGTTCTTAGTAAATTTAGAAGTATGTACAATGTGTACCATTTTATATAAAATAAATTGATTTAGTCAAACAGCTCAATAAATGAGTGGTTTTAAAATAATTTTGAAGGTATGATTTAGTATATACTAGCTAAAATAGGTAAGGGTAAATTTATTCATTTGAATCCATACATACATATATGATTTTATAAATTGTATACATGAAAAAATATTTCATTACTTCTATTCGCCCATAAATCTCGTGAGAACTGCCCAATTAAACAATTGTGTAAAACTCCCAATGATAAACAGAGTATCTGTATTTCAGAGGCTACAAGTTGAAGTAAGATCGTGGAAGATCGAGTAAAGGACTTGAATCGTCATGCGACATTTGACCAACAAATGTTATGAGGTCATGAAAACTAATGAGTTAAATGTTGTTTTGACTATTATCAGGACATAAGTCGTGGGTCCAAAACTGTTCCCGAGCAAAGCTGTTGCTAACAAGCGAGTTATGAAGGATAAAGCATGAGATAGATAATCTGGTTAAAACAAGCTTCTCGTATATCAACAAATAAGATAATGAATATTTTCCCTACCCATGTAATACATCGGAATTTCTGAATGAGTAGTGTAAAAATTTTCTTTGACTCGCTTTCTATTCCTCATGTCACAATATTGGAACTTCTTTATGAATTACCATAATATAATCACGTTGGCCTGACATCATTATATTATACTAATTCATAATTTCATTCCAATAGCACTACATGAGGTCAGGACACGCGATCAACCTCGAATTTCCACACAATTTCTCTAAAATGATTTCTTAAACAATGTGCTAAGGATAGCATAAGAGACAAAAACATCAAAAGTAATGGATAATAGTAACTATGACATAAAAATGTCTTTGAAGTATCCAGAATCTTCAAATGTCAAGAATGACGTTTCCAGTTCGCAACCCAAATCACAAAGGCACGTAATATACAAAAATATTATATACCTAAACATAATAGCTAACATTGAAATGCCGAGCCTTTAGAAGTCAAGAATGACATCTCCCGTAATATAACTCAAACGTCAAATACATAACCATAATAGATGACATAGAAATATCGATAATTTCAGAAGTCAAGAATGACATCTCTCGGTTTCACTATCCGAAGTGTTCTTGTAAAGATAAACTCGCATGAGTCGGAGAATACGTTTAAATCGGAATGGGAGTCGCTCCCGGATTCAGAACATAACAGAGATGTATGTATGATAACAATATACATACCAATACGATACAAATAATCACATATAATAATATATTATAGACCGGGCTGTAGACTAGACTCACTAATGTACCCTATTGACTCGGGTAACGACCTCAATGTAGCCTAATTCCCTACAACCTGGCTCTAATACCAACTGTGATGGCCGCATCAATACACTTAACGGCTCCGTCACTTGGTCCCACAGCTTGATCGAACTTTAAATAAATTTAATAAACAATATTGCATTCTTTTATTCAAAAAGTTTCCCAAAAAGGAAATTTACCAAAATATGTAGTTTAACTGTGACACCGCTGATTTTTTTTAAAATACGTGGCGGAAGCATAATATTAATTAAATACGATATTCACATTAACTATTATTAATACAACCTGTGTCACATGTCAATACAAAATACTTGTTTATACGGAGAAGACATATTTACAATAAGTTTACAAAAGATTATTATTTTCATAAAGCAAGACAACATCAGAGTTGACTCCTGTCAAACATAACATCACCATGTCCGTCTTCTCCCAAAAGCAATATCTACAAGCTACAACCTGCAGGGAGGAGATGGAGGGAAATTAGCACGAAGCTAAGTGAGTACGACTAACTACAGGCCATAGCATACAGAAGTGTTATACTAATCATGTCACATACTCTAACACACAAACATCACCCAGTAGTGCAGTCTACAGAGACTCCGGCGGTTCGGCCAAACCATTAACCTCCAGTTGATCGGGCTGGGGTTTACTGGAAGTTCCTCCTACATACCGTGATGCATAAATCATCCACACGTGACGAATGTGTCATTCAAACATATACTACACGGACGCAAATAGGCTACCACATGAGGAACCCAACCCGTAGGTTGATCTCTCCTATCGAATTAGGCTACCAAAAGATAGGGACGTACTGGGTTCCAATAGACAAGCATCAATCAACATGCAGTCATCACAATGAACTAACTAATCACACCAATAAGTATATTTAACAAGCATGGCAATCATAATATAACATGCTACTATATACTATATTCTCCAGTTAGTCCCACTCACCGATTACCAGCAAACGAGAAGGTATTCAGCTATCTAATCACTGAACCTTCTCTTTCTCTTTTTCTCCTGAGAAAAACATATACACAAGTTAGTTTCTGTCCGTTAACCCCAAATAACACAATACATAAATTTTTGTCAGAAAAAGTATCCGCTAAAATTTTTTGCTTAACACTTATGCACTTTCAAAATTTACATTCAAAATTTACATCCTGAACATCAAAATACAAACAGGCATCATAACGGCTAGAAATCAACACTTGGTAAAATATTTCACTGCCAAAGACACTCGGTTGACTGTCATAGACAGTCGGCCGACTGACTTCACTCACTCGGCCGAGTGTCTAGTCACTCGGTCGATGGTCTTTCACAGACACCCTCGGCCGTGGGTCTTACACACTCGGTCGATGGTCTAGTCGGTCGGTCGAGTGTCTCGACACACTCGGCCGACTGTGTTTATCTGCAGAAGCTGAAGCCAAAGTGACGGGTTTTACCCAAATTTGACTAATTCTTGCTCTAGATCTCGATTATGAACTCAAAACTGACCACATCGAAGACACTATACATTAAGAAACATAAACCCACAAGATTTGGACTCAAACAACATCAAATCTAACCATTTTGATCCAAATTACTCATTTTGTAAAAACTAACATAAAAACCCAATTTTCTTAAAGATTAAAGCATGAAATGCTACAAATCTTATCTTGATAGAATCAGTAAAACACAAGGAACAAGATAGTAAGAAAGATTCGAGCTCAAGAACAAGGATTCTAGATTAGGGTTTTGATGTAAGTGAGAGTGAAGGTACGGTGTTTTGAGAAGAAGGGTCTAGAAATGGAAAGAAAGAACACAGACTAGTCACTAAATTGTGGTTAAATCCCACACTGTGTGACACACGGGTATTTATCAGTTATCTGATATCTTTCGTACATCATTTGGCAACCCAAACGAAGTCCAAATTAAATAAACAAACCTGTTCTGTGACCCTTGTCACAAACTGGTCCTAACCACATTCTTATTTAATAGTAAATATTAAATAAAAATAAAAGCATATATAAACACAACACTAACTTAAGGGCAATTTAGTAATCTTACATCTAGACCCGATTGAGGATGTTACATTAACAAACCTAACATATTAAATAACCAAAGTTGACAAAAACACTGTCAACCAAATACCTACAATTTAATAATCCAAAATAGAATGCAAGTTCAATGTTTCATAAAATGTTTAACAAAATCTGCCCAAATGCATGCAGACATTTCTAACACAGCAGAAGCACCAAACAACTCAAGTACCTGTGAAAATATGCAAGTAATCTGTCAATAAAAATGTTGAGTGAATTATAGGTTTAAATAAACGAATAAACTTTAGACCACAAGATTTAAAATGTTAGAATACATAAAATATTATTTCATTATCTATGAGCCACCTGGTAACCACTTAACCATTTACTTACCTTTGCCAAACACAATATATACACTGAACATGTGTATCTTCAAATAAATACGAAGTACTAATACCTTCCGATTATAAATTGCTAGCTCAACTAGCTCAAAATGGGGCTGTCAAGCCCGATAAATCTATCTATAGGATTCGCGTTCACCAGTAGAAACCAGTGATTACAGTTACCAGACTAAGGAATATTTTTGTTCAACTCATAATGAATAATTTAAATTTAATTGCCACTTGTGTCTAAACGTAAAACAAAATGCATGTAATCACATCCCAAAAATACTTTAAAAAGTATGAAAATGGGACTATAACTTACCTTAATGAAAATGAAGTAGTAACACAGAAAATGTGAACTGCACGAAGTAAAGTGATCAAGAATGATCACAATGCCGACCTATAAATAAAGCAGGTCAATATAAATAACTAACTTAGGTCAAGTCTTAGTATGATAGCTATAGTACTTGTTGCAAGCATAAAACAACACTCAGTATGCTTCGGTTTGATCAGGACGGCGTACGAACACATACTTTCTATTTTTAGAAAGTTTCTATTTTTGGCAGGTTTCCATTTCTGGAAAAATTCTATTTTTGGAATGTTTCTATTTTTAGAAAGTTTCTATTTTTGGAAAGTTTATAAGTTAGGAAAGTTTCCTTAATTAGAAAGTCGACAAAAGTCAACTGAAAGTCAAAGTCAACCGAAAGTGAACTCAAAAGTCAACCTTGGTCAAACATAGTCAACATTGAATTTTAAAGTATAAGTTATATCAATAATATAAGTTATAATGTTATTTAAAGTCATATACGTATAATTATGTCATAACATAAGTTTAATTAAATTAAAATGAATTATTAAAGTTAACATAAGTTTAATTGATATAATTAATATATCATAAGTATTTAATTAAATACTTAAATATTAATCATAATATAAGTATTATTAATTAATAATAAATTTTAATCATATCATAAGTATTATTAATTAATAATGAATTATTAATCATAACATAAGGTTTAATTATAATTATTAAATCATAAGTATTTAATAATTGAATTATAATTAAATAATAACTAAGCCTTAAAATAATTAAATAATTAATTAATCCTTATTATAAGTCTTATTATAGTAATCTCATATCATAAGTTTAATACTTACCATAAGTGTTTTTCATTAATAATAAAAGTATTATTAATCATAAGTTTAATTAAAGTTTCATTAATCAAAATGTAAATAAGAAATGATATAATAAATATGTATATCATAAGTCTTAAATTAAATTAATCACTTTTATATCATAAGTAATTTAATGATAATGAAAATCATTATTTTATATCATAAGTTAGATGTTATAACCATAAATTTTAATTAAAAGTTCATCGGGTCATAACTTGAGCCCCGGGTATCGATTTTCGGCGAGTCTTATATATATCTCCACCTAACCAAACCACCTGACACATTAGTGCACTCAAGAACACCCTAAGAACAGCCACCAAGTCGTGACCAACAGCCACCATTCAACTTGGGACTTTAATCTGATCAAAACATATTTTAGTCATACAGGGTGATCCGTGGCTCGGATTTCGATGACCCGAACATGAATGTTCATCCAACCATCAATACTAACACACTAGTACACCCTAGAGACTCCAAAAGTGATCAAAAAGTCGGACCAAACCTGAACACATTCGTTTTTATACTTTGATTTCATGAAAACACCATTTTAATCATAATTTAAGTTCCGGGAATCGAAATAACATGAATCCCGAGTCTAAAATCAATGTATTGATGAGAGGAACACATCTAGACACTTTAATTTAACAATTACATCATTTTATTTTACAGAAATGATCAAATACTCCGCTGTCCAAAATCAATCAAACCGAAAACATGCGATAACGAGTGATTCTATGCATACAATCAATAATACAACAACATACAAGCATTATACTATCATAATAACATATAAAATTAGTAAAATAATGAAAATATCAAAAATTTAGGGTTAGGGTTTATACCCTAATCGAGAATCAAAGAGTATGTGCGCGTAGAAGATGATGAGAGCAACCCGGAAATGATGAAAGCCCTTTGAATTGATTAACAAATTGATGAATGTGATGATGGTTTAAGGGTGAGAGGTGATGGCTCCAAAAATGGGGAAGAAGGAGATGATTTTTTTTGCAAGTATTAGAAAGTAGGTTAAAATGAGAGAATGGAAAATGAAATTGTAAAATTCAAAATGGAAAAACAATAAGGCTAACACTCTCCCTTAGGGACTTTCTACCGAAAATTACAAGGGGGTGGGCCCCACATGTCCCACAATGATAAATGGTTAAAAGCTTGTGGCCCGAATGCCCGAACGAAACCCGAAACGCGAAAACACCGCTACGCGAATAAATATTCGGAGAGATAACAAATACGCGACGAATAAAATATATAAACACTATATATAATCATATGACATTAAAATATCATATTTAAAATAATTTGAATTTAAAAAATCTCAAAAGTTTAACCGTTGGTTTGATAACCGAAATGATTCGCCGGATAGAAATCCACGAGACGTAGAAACGTACAATTTAAAATATGAATACAAATATTCACATAACACATAATAATTAATATATTATCACTAAAATAATAATATAGTTCATAGAAATGACGTGGCATGAATAAAAATTAACGGACATTAAATAATAAACGGTAAAAGATAACAGAAAAAGTAGGGTCTTGACATAACGCCCCTGCTTTTTATCGTTTCCCAATGACCCATGAGTGAATCATGTATACATCAGCATTAGGTGCATTATTTGGGCTTGCTTCTTCATCTTCTAGCTCGTTGGGTTGAGTAGTGATTAATTTCGTACCTTTAGATAGCGCCATTTGATTAAACCAAAATCGTTTAGTCTAAATAGATTTCGGGTATGAGTGCTTGATTTAGAAAAAAAAAATGGATCGAATGTTTTAACTCCAATAATTGTGCAAACCCCGATTTGAAATCTGGATTTCAAGGGCGTAAAACAATCAATGAGATTAACCTTATTCAATTGGAATCGAATAAGTTAATATCATAGGGTGAAGATTAATTCCGATATCGACCGAAATCTTGATCGAAACTGTATAATCGATTGGAGGGATGTTACGGTAATTAATTTGGTCAGAGTAAAATTTATGCATCCATTGTTGTCGAATGAATGATCTCGTTTGTGTATTTATAGATGTTATGAGGGAATGGTGACGTGACACATGTCTCTTTCATGGGTGTAACAAACTTTGTCCATCTCGAGGGCTGACGTGGCACCTGTCCCTTTCATAGGAGTAATCGAGCAGATCCTAACAAACTTTCCTAGATTCATGGGCTGACGTGGCATGCAGTTTGTTTGTATGCTTGTTCCGGGATCAAGTACTCGTTCTGGGACAGTGCACTTACTCTGAGATGAAGTGTCTGTTTTGGGACAATGCACTTGTTCCGGGACATCATGCTTATTCTGGGACGACGTGCTTGTCCCGGGATGTAAACTTGTTCCGGGCCAGGAAAACTAAACCGGGAGGACGTGGTAATTCCAGGAGTATGGTGGGTCTGACCAAGTCGTGATGGACGAGTGCCTTGATTAATCTAGAAGGACTTGTCTTGTGTTTGTTCAAGTGTTTCTTCACGGTATCTGTTATGATCGGGCAAGATTTATTGCCGGTTTATCAACAGGCTTATTTGTGTGTCAATATAGTCCTTATCTTCTTAACGTCTTTGCATCAGGATTGGTGATGCCGGTAGCGTGCATGCTTATCCGGGCTAGATCTTTACGTAGCGTCCCCGGCTAGCCTCTGTCCAGTATGATCGTTCCCGGGTTCATACATAAGTAACCCTCTGGTCAGGTTACTGCGGTGATGCCGGGAAGATGTTCTTTCCCGAGATGGACTACGCCAGGTGAACCCTAGCCGGGATGCTGCTACTTAGTGTCTTTTGGAGATGGAATCATCATGCGTATCATCAGCCATCGAATGAACAAACTAGAGACTAAATTGTTAACAAAAACATTGAGTTTTTTATTAGATTAAGTGATTAAAACTTTATTTTGTTACTTTTAATAAAACAACCGTATGAATAAGTTACTCGGTCACATAAACTGAATATATGAAAGACATTTGAGGTTTTTTTTTTTTTAAAGAGTTTATGAAGCCGATTGTGATTAATCAATGTTGAGAATTCTATTTGTGAATACTGTTTAAGTTTATATGTAATCAAATTGCTTGGAATTAATTATTAGAACAATATTGTCAGTATTGTGGTGATATAAGTTTATTGTTGAGAATGAATGCATGTGAAACTGGTTGGATATGTTTCATGAAGTTGGTTTTTTTTGTTGGGTAAATATTTTGTCTCATTTATACATATTTGTTTTTTGAAAGGCAAGTCTCTCAAAGTGTAACAAGTGGGGATTGAAGTTGGATATGTTTTTTTTATGTGTATTTGTTTTGCAAAATTCATGGTTATGATTGTTTGATATAAATTAGTTTTTTTCATTATTATAATAATCATGATAATAATTTAATTTATATGTGATTGTGTATAAGTTACACAAAAAAGTCATTATGGAGTATATGTTACATTATGAGTTTTGCAACTCTCATTCATATCCATATTGAATATAATTGTCATTAATATATTAGTTACATTGAACTTAAATTCATGTAAATGAATCATAAATTTAGTTTCAAGACTCATGTTTTGGACTATAGAGCATTTCAATTATTTTTTTAATAACTAATTTAAATTTGCGGTGAATCATTAAACAAACTTGAAATAGTTCAAATACTATTATTTGATCCATAAGTTATCTTTGTGATGATTATAACTGTTATTTATTCTTCTACATGTTATAGACATTGTATCATAGAAAGTTTTGTATTGAAGACAAAACAAAGTTAATCATTTTTGTAATGATTATAACTTTCTCTATTTTGAAAGAGGTACTTTCGTTAAGAAATTGTGATCATAACAATCAATTATTTTTGTGATTATTATGATAAACTTTCTTTACGTTATCTATCCAATTTAATATTTATTAATTCTATATTTGTTATAGAATTTGTTGAGAAAAATATAGAAAAGTTTATACGGGATCAAATTTATTTCATATTTCTTTGTGAAATATCAGATATATGAATTATTACTAAGTGTAATAGTTAAACTTTCTTTGCATTAGAAAGTGATCTCTTAGTGAAATTAGATTCTTTTTGGAATTAGTATATGTGATATGATTTGATAACTTTGCATGATTAATAATGTTAGTTGTAGTTTAATGGTAGGATTTGTGAATGATAATTGGGAACATAGTGAACTTTTTCTTCACTACCTATTGTGAACAATAATTTGACATAATTATATTATTGACAAAGTGTTTTGTATATGGATAGATATTAATTAGTCTTGCATAATTGTTTGTATATTAAAAAATTGGTTTAATTGAACTTTGTGTTCTATAATAACTTTCACATCCAACAACTGTAACACCCTAGACAAATCCCACATCGCCCACGGACATGAGTGATCATGAGATTATAAGATAATACTCACGCTTAAATGACACAACGCGTTTTGGGACCACAGGCAGAGCGGGTGTGCGAGTACGTTATGGTTAAGCGTGCTCAGGCAAGAGCACTACCAGGATGGGTGACCTCCTGGGAAAGTGCTTCTCGTGTGTGGTCACCAATAAAAAGCCGTGCGGCTGCGGGCAAAGCAGACAATATTGTGGTCATGTTAAGCTAGGGTGTTACAGAATGGTATCAGAGCCACTCATGTGATGTTGGGGGTGGTGGGGCAAACCTCATCGAGGACGATGAGTCCCTGAGGGGGGGTGAATGTAACACCCTAGGCAAATCCCACATCGCCTACGAAAATGAGTGATCATGGGATTATAAGGTAATACTCACGCTTAAATGACACAACGCGTTTTGGGACCATAGGCAGAGCGGGTGTGTGAGTACGTTGTGGTTAAGCGTGCTCGGGCAAGAGCACTACCAGGATGGGTGACCTCCTGGAAAAGTGCTTCTCGTGTGTGGTCGCCAATAAAAAGCCGTGCGCCTGCGAGCAAAGCGGACAATATTGTGGTCATGTTAAGTTAGGGTGTTACAACAACGTTGTTGTTTAACTTAACAAAGAGTTTAAGTTAAATATAAACAATTTAAGAAAAAATTGAGAAGCATGAATATCCAATACGTTTGGAAGATCAAGAGGCTCAAGAGTTCTTACCGCATCTAAGAAATGTATATGAGGAAGAAATAAATCTCTAATTGAATAGGAGTGTGAAGTGTGTGACACTTAAAACTAATTAAACTATCACTCACATCATGTTGTTGAGTAATTTTTTGACTTTAACTGTTAATATATATTATCAACATTAGTTGATATACGATGATCAAAGTCTTAAGCGTGAACATTGGTTCACGCTTTAGTTATTTTCTTACCTCATAGTTTGGAGCATACGATGTTTGCACCATACTTATAATGAAAACATCAAGTTTCGTTTTGGATTGTATATGGTCACCATGGTTAGTAAACTTTGCGTTTGCATCTTGTCCTCTGTGAATTGTAGGTTTGAACATGGGAAACCATTTATTAAAGGATAGTGAAACCTTTGTAGAATTTTAATGAATTTTATTTCTTCAAGTGAAATGGAGAAATGTGGGAAATAACTTTTTAGATGGAGTTGTAAAGATCAGTTCATACAAGTTTTGTCTCGATCGAACTTGGATACCTACATAATTGTTCGTCAAAACTTAATATCTATGTTGATATTGGTTTTCATTATTAATTTCACGTAATGTGGTTGAATTCTCTTTAAGAACAAGCTCATTTGATAATGGTTTTATTCTAAATGATTTTGGCTTTATCTAAATGATAACTAAAGTCCTCACTTACAACTTCAATATGTTTGAATGAAGTAAGTAAGGCATGCTAGTTTAGTCATATTGACTAACAATACTTCTAGCTAGTCTACTAAATTATTTATTTTTTCTTGCTAGATAGTGATTAAGTGAAATTGAATTGTGCACTTATAAGCATTGCCTAGGAGGAAAAGGCTATGAAAAATCATTTAGAAAGTAAACTAAATGTTTTGATCCATTCGACTTGCCTTGATCTATGTGGTCTTACGAACGTTTACGGGACATATTATTTCTACTGATAACTTTTTTTTTCTAAAGTTGTTTTGAAATTCTAAAGGGTCGAATTAATTTCAAAATTATATGAATTTTGTTGAGAAGCAACTTAAATGAAAAATTATTAATATAATACAACTTGAGGATGTGAATATCTTATGATTTGTTCATAGCACTATGTGATGCTAAAAGTATTCAAACATTATTTCTCTACTCCAATAACTCCACAAAAAATTTGTGTTTTGGAAAGTTGGAATAATCTCCGCTCTTGTGAGTGTTTAACTAGGGGTGGAGAAATGATTTCTCTTTATTCTAGGATAGAGGAAGGATTGTCTACATCCCACCTCCCCCATACCCCATTCATATGGGATTGGGTATTGTTGTTGTTGTTGTTGAAATTTGGAATAAACGCTCCTCGAATTGGTTAAGGCGATGACGGGGTAATATGAAATCCCACATTCGTACCTAGTTAAATGTCCTAGAAAACTACTAACTTTCACACCATATAAGTTATGGACAAATTATGAGCACAATTACAATGTCATATGACATTAACGTTGTGAAACCTATATATTAAATTTATTATATAAATTTTGGAAAATTGATCCAAGAGTGTGAATTTTTTTTTTTTTCACCAAATACGTTTACAATGTGATGACCCGGAAATTTCCGATCAAAATTAAACTTAAATCTTATATGATTCGACAAGATAAGCAAAGTCTGTAATGTTGAAGTCTCAAAAACTTTGAACTATGTTCATGTAATCAGTTAACCTTTAGATTATTCCCGATGATTCACGAACATCGATGCATAAATAAATATGTCAATATATATATATGAAATCTATACATATGTAATATTGTAATATATATAAAATTAAAGATTCAATAAATTATATAATTGGTAGACATTATAAATGGTAATATATTAACCACTAAAGTTAAATATGTAAAGTAAGATATAAATTAATTAAAACGAATCTATATATATTACTTCTATATACAATTAATATTATAGGTATATTGTAATATATAAAAATGTATAAATATTAAATATAAAAGATATGTTAAAAAATAAAAAAAATTAATAAATTGTAATATTTATATATTAAATGTAATTACAAGTTGAAAATATAGATGTAGTAGTAATATTATTATTATTTTCAATATTACTATTAAATAATAATATCAATATTAGTATTATTAATATTATTATTATTATTATTGTTATATTTATAATTAAGAGGTTATGTTTACCAAAATAAAGATGTTAAATATATATATTATTATAAGAATGACTAAAACTATAATTTTAGTTATTATCATTATTATTATTATTATTATTATTATTATTATTATTATTATTATTATTATTATTATTATTATTAAAAATCATTTATTATTATTATTATTTTTATTATATTAATTACTTGTATCATTATCTTTAAAGTTATTATTATTATCTTTACCAATGTTATTATTATTATTATAATTATCATTAATGTTATTATTATTATTGTAATATTAGTATTATTATTATTATTAATAATATTAATGGTATTATATTTATTAATAAAAGTTGGTCCGTATAGGTTAAATACAAAAACAGATATATCATATCTTTATCATCATTTGTTTCAATTTTTTTTATATTTATTTGCTGCTCATGAAACCTGTCTTCCTATTAAGTCTGCGAACTTGTTACGATTCCAGCACACATTACAGACAAATTCAATTGAACATCCCTTTCTACTTCTATTTTTTTATTTATTTTCTTTCTTCCTGTGTTATATACTGTCGATTTTTTTCCTATAAAACAAACGGGTAGTCAACCAAATCCTCGTTTGCTATTAATACTTATCAATTATCAGTTGTAATTACTTCAAACTATCAAATTAAACAGATTTTTTTTTCTTTCTTTCTTTTTCCTTTCAGCTCGATACACCTCTGTTTCATATTTTTTTTACCAAATCACGAAATCGAAATAATTGTTAAAATCTAGAATTGCGGTGTTGTTAGTAATCCTTTATGCAATCTACCTGCAAAATATCAATTTCCAATTTTTAATATCGAGTTAGAATTTTCAAGTCAAACCTTAATTCTAAAAAGTCAAAACTCGTGTTCTTCGTGAAAATTTGAGTTCGTGTTTGAATTTCTAGTTAAATTGTTAATGGAGAAAGTTTCTAGGAATAATTTAACACTTATTTCATGTTGTAAGTTTGGACTAAAACATTCTTGAAATCAAAATTTATTATTTATTATTTTTTTATTTTTTTTTACTTCGTAACAGCAGCAGCAACTTCCTTTTTTTTTTACTTATTTAAGAACCCAAGTTATATATTCTGATGGTTTGAAAGTCTTAATTGATTTCATAATTACGTTATTTTGTTCTTGGATGTTCTCTGGTCGAACTTATTGAAGAAGAAGAAGAACATACAGTAACGTAATAAATAGATATCAGATTTGTATTTAAACAGAAAAGCAGTAATGGTTCCATGGTTTGATGAGTGTGTCGGGTTTTGAGAGGTCTCGGGTTCAATCCTTGTTTGGTGCATTTCTTTTTAGGGTATACCTTTTCTTCTCATTTCCATTATTATTATAATTATTGTTATTATTATTATTATTATTATTATTATTATTATTATTATTATTATTATTATTATTATTATTATTATTATTATTATTATTATTATTATTATTACCTTCATTATTATTATTGATTATGCTATTATTATTACGTAATTAATGTTATTACTAATATTAATATAATGAAAGTTATTATCTTTAAAGTAACTAATATTATCGTTCTCATAATGGTTATTATTATTATTATTGTTACTTATTAGTATTTTGGCATTATTAACTATTATCAATATTATTAATTTTATCAGGTTATTAGTAAAATAAGTATTATTATTATGATTATTATGATTAGGATTACAAATTAATGTTATAGAAACTTTAGTCATTAGTTTAGAAAGTTAACACAAAGATTACGAATATAGAAATCTTGGAGATAAATAGTATTATGAAAATGATACAAATTAATATGATTTTCATTTATATTAATATTAGTACCATCTCTATAACTATTAGTAGTATTATTATTAACATAAGTATCATTATTAACAATTTCATCATTATTATTAAAATTATCATTTTTAAAGTTATTATCAGTATTAATATTATTCTTAGTAAATCATTAATATCAAAACCATCATTTTTAAACAAAGAAATATTTTGTATATAAAACATACTTATTACATATACTACAATTATATTAATAAGCCATATAACTATATGTAAATCATATATAACTATATGTAAATCATATTAACATTTCTTATAAAAAAAACTTATATACAACAAATTAGATATTTTTCAGATATAGACATATTAATACAACTATATAAATAATAAATCATTCTCAAATATATATACAAACTAAATATATAATATATAAAGTTATAAGATATGAAATTGTTCAATTACGGGTATATATTTTAATATATATATATATATATATATATATATATATATATATATATATATATATATATATATATATATATATATATATATATATATATATATATATATATATATATATATATATATATATATATAAATGATATAGGTTCGTGAATCCGAGACCAACCCTGCATTGTTCAATGTCGTCATATGTATTTTTACTACAAAATACAGTATTGTGAGTTACATTTGCTCCCTTTTTAAATGCTTTTGCAATATATATTTTTGGGACTGAGAATACATGCGCTGCTTTATAATTGTTTGACGAAATAGACACAAGTACTTAAAACTACATTCTATGGCTGGATTATTAAACCGAATATGCCCCTTTTTAGTCTGGTAATCTAAAAATTAGGGAACAGTCACCCTAATTGACGCGAATCCTAAAGATAGATCTATTGGGCCCAATAAGCCCCATCCAAAGTACCGGATGCTTTAGTACTTCGAATTTATCATGTCCGAAGGGAGTCCCGGAAATGATAGGGATATTCTATATGCATATTGTTAAGGTCGGTTACCAGGTGTTCACCATATGAATGATTTTTATCTCTATGCAGTTTGCAAAATGCCTGATATGAGATTAAGTTTATGAGAAATTGTAATATGAAATCTTGTGGTCTACTAAAATTATGAAAATGATTGATTACGATAAACCTATGAACTCACCAACCTTTTGGTTGACACTTGAAATCATGTTTATTCTCAGCTATGAAAGAAACCTTCCGCTGTGCATTTGCTCATTTTAGAGATATTACTTGGAGTCATTCATGACATATTTCAAAAGACGTTGCATTCGAGTCGTCGAGTTCATCAAGATTAATATTAAGTCAATTATAGTTGGATATATTATGAAATGGTATGCATGCCGTCAAGCTTCGATGTAATGAAAGTTTGTCTTTTAAAAACGAATGCAATGTTTGTAAAATGTATCATATAGAGGTCAAGTACCTCGCGATGTAACCAAATGTAATATATTCGTCCAGATGGATTAGGACGGGGCATTAGATACAATCAAAAGGTCATGTGTTCATAGGTGAACAAGTCAGTGGTAGTTTAGCTAAATTTGAATCTTGAAATGTAACGTTCTTGAAAATGAGTTTCCAAAATGTCAAGATAAAAAAAAAATACAGATTTGTCTATGAGTTGCTACATAATTATCTCAAGTTGTCATTTAATATAAGTAAAATGGATCAAAATAATAGAATAAGAAATGGAGTCAGTATCTAATAGATACAAAGGTCAAAAGGTCAAAATGTGGCAAAAGGGTACAACCAACAAGAAAAGTTAACTATGTGAAAACCTCATATATTGTTATAAATTCACCAAATTAGTTTGATTCTAGCCATGATGACAATGATAGACTGAGTTACATCATATGAATATATGAAGCTAAAATATTTCTTTCTCAATGAAGAACTGTTTCAAGAAATCTTGTGTAGTTTTCTTCAACAGCGTCCACAAACAAATGGTACTTTGTAGATTGTTTGAATTAATCTATGGTCTCAAATAGTCTTTGAGAAAATGGTATATGTACTTTCACAATGTAATCATTTCAAATGATTTCATTATAATCAATAAGGATCATGAGTATATACTAAAAGGTCTAAATGAATTTTTTCTATCGTTAATGATAAATTTGTGAAGAGGAATGTTTGTGTGGGTGAGTTTCCATGTATTCTTAAAACTAGGTTTTCAAGAGATTGTTCAAGAAGTTAATAGCTCTTTCACGAGAGTTTATATTAACAAGATCATTGAACATGTTAAACAAAATTGTAATCCCACTAACATTCTTATTGTGAAGCTTGAGCAATTTTTTTCCCCCTTAGTCTCCACAATGAAATGAGCAAATGAAAATTGTTCTTTATGTGAATACGGTTAGATATTCTTTGTACGTTATGAAATGTACAAATTTTTTTACTTTCTTTCCATCTTAGAATGGTAAGCAAATGGAAAGCCATGAAATTGATACTAAGGTATCTAACTAGTAATGTTGGCTTATTGTGCTTTAATGAAAATCATTTACAACAAAAGACAATACACATATTGACTGGGTTGTTATCTCATGGAGTAACAAGAAATAGTCACATGAAGCCTTGTATACAATGGAGGCTGATTTTTTGTATTTCAGCCATGGTTCAATAATGTATGTAGCTTAACCGCTTTTTTGAGAAACTTGGAGCTTATTACAAAGTTATCTGTTTAGTAATAGATTACTTAAATAGTAAGAACTTTTTAACATATGAAAAGAATTTCAAATTCCATTGTAAAATAAAGCACATAGTTGTCAATTGCAACGTTACTTGGCGACATGGCTGCAAGATATATAATAAATATGTGGTACATATCTACGAATGAAATGGTTGCAGATCATTTGAGAAATCCATGCCTAGAGAGATATGTTTATGTGACATGTCACATCTCAAAGGTTGCATAGTTTTTGAGATTGTACCGAGTTGTATTTTTCCCAACATATCTAGCATTCTAATATCCATGAGTGACAATGTGTTTGTCAAATCCTATATATAAAGTATTATTGTAAGAAAAGTATGTCGGAGAGATTAGAGATCAGCCCACTCACATAGGTGATCAGCTCCATCACTTTGGTAAAAACTGGCGAAGTAGCACATTTTAAGTATTTTGTCTGAGTGACAATTGAGCACAAACTTAAAATATTTAATGCTACAGTTGTAATGTTTACAACAATATCTGAATTACTTAAGTTTCACATTATCTGTCTCTTAATATCCAGATGTGAGTTCTTGTGAGAAAGATGTGTTTTTATGAGTAGATGAGTGAACTCAATTTTGAACATTGAGTATGTTTAAACTATCATCTGTGTAACATTGATTTAAAGACATACCTCCATTAGGAAAGGAGAATGTTGCAGCATGTGATTCATACCACATGTGATTAAGATGACCAATAAGGGAAATAGAAGAAAACGATCTTTACTTCTATGTCATGTGAGTCCCTTGAGGTATTAGCAACCTTAATTAATATCCTTATGACTTTTTCTTGTCTCTTGAGGCTTAGTTTTATGTTTGCTATCTTAAGACGTTGCTTAAGGGTTATGAGCAATTCGACCTGACATGACGTTCTTAGAAAAGCAAGTTGGATTAAGGCCAAAGGGTTCTAAGAGAAAGGAAGATCATTTGAAGTTCACATTAATTTGTATTCACCGGCAATTATCATGTCTTAATGACAAGTCTTAGTGATAAATGACAATTGGGAATACAATATGGTTTTATGAGCAAAACTGAGATCATGTGAGCTGTTAATGTGATTAATGACCTAGGATTTGCATACTGATTCTACTCCTATCGTAGTTTATTGAGACGATATATATTCCTAACAGATATATAGCATGTGTGCTTTCAAAGTATGTCGGTCGCACGACCTATTGTTCCGGTATGAACTGTTCGCCAGTTACACGATTGTTCTCTTGAAATATAGCGAGTATATCAAGTCAGTTACATGATAGCCTTTGTGGTTACCATATAATTATTATATAATGGAGTTAGGAGGTGCATAGAAAGAGTAGAACTAAGACAACAAATACAAATATATATGAGAGAACATTTGTAAGACCCTGTTTCAGTTTCAGACTTTTGCAGTTGATTGGGACACCATCCCAATGGTGGGACGCCTTCCAGTAAAGAAAGATTGGATGCCATCCAGAATGTTGGACGCCGTCCAATTGGTCTGTCGGGCCAGCTGTGTAATTTTAAGATTTTAAAAGGGGTATATTGGTCTTTTCACTTGGGGTTGGTTTGGAGCCATCAAAGCTGTAACACCCCATCAAAAACCATTAACGGCGATGTTAACTCTGGTCCCAGTGCTTAGTTTGACTTCTATGTAACAACAAAGTTTTACAGCGGAAGCAAAAAGTACCTGAGAATAAACATGCTTAAAAAGTCAACACGAGGTTGAGTGAGTTCATAGGGTTGTCATAATTAATGATTTTGATAATAGTGATAGATCACAAGATTTCAGTTTCCATAAATATCCTTACACCGCAGTGTAATAAAAAGATTCTACAACCATGGGCACCTGGTAACAGCCTTAACGATAATAATATAATAATGAATACCCCTAATGTCTATAGAGCACCGAATTAAGTGCGAAAAATACCCTCGAAGTACTAAACATCCGTTGACTGCTAGCGCGACTGGTCCAGATGGGGTTGTCAAACCCGATAGATCTATCAATAGGATTCGCGCCTATGGTACAGAGACCAGTAGATTAAGTTACCAAGCTAGGGGAATAATTTGTGATTCTAACCCATGTAGAATTAAGTTTAGTACTTGTATCTATTTTGTAAAACAGATATAAAACATTGCATGTATTCTCAGCCCAAAAATATATACAAAAAGGGAGCTATGCAAACTCACGATACTGTATTTCGTATTTCGTAGTAAATATGTGTATGATGGCACTGAACAAGTGCAGAGTTGTCCTCGGATTCACGAACCTATATCAAGTATATATATTAACACATATACTCATAATCGAAAAAGTTTATATATATTATTTCATTTGTTATATATATATATATATATATATATATATATATATATATATATATATATATATATATATATATATATATATATATATATATATATATATATATATATATATATATATATAATACTTATATATATATACATTTTATGTATAAGTATTTGTTTGATAAAATGATTTTATTAATTATAATG